>NC_044355.1:22394497-22601670 GCF_007364275.1 Archocentrus centrarchus | reverse complement strand
TGTCTTTATTATTATTTTATCCATATGTTTATTGTGATTTCTGCTCTGTTGTGTGCCTATGTTACCTGTAAAAGCTGCTCCCTGATGGAATCTTCCTAAAGGGATTAAAAAAGTTTAATCTAATTTAATCTAATCTAAAGGTTTGTAGAGCATTTTAGCATGATTTAGTCTGTTGTTTTGGTTTTGAACCAGCAAGAAATTTGTTATCTTTGGGTAGATGTTACTTTTTTTCAGTAGCTGCTTCCTTTAGGGGTCACCACAGTAGATCATCTGCCTCCATCTCACCCCATCCTTAGCAACCTCTTCTGTCACACCAACCCTCTGCTTGTCTTCCTTCACAACATCCATCAATCTTTGAGGTCTTCTTCTTTTCCTCATGTCTGGCAGCTCCATCTTCAACATCCTTTTTCCAAAATATCCACTATCCCTCCTCTGCACAAGTCCAAACCATCTCAGCCTTGCCTCTCTGACTTTGTCTCTATACTGCTCAGCCTTTGTCCCTCTGCTAATCCTGCCCATCCCGGTCACTCCCAATGAAAATCTTAACATCTTCAGCTCTGCCACCTCCACCTCCTGTCTTTTTGTTAATGCCACCGTCTCCAAACCATACATCATAGCAGGTCTCACTACCATCTTGTAAACCTTCCCTTTCACTGTTGCTGCTACTGTATCCATCACATCACTCCTGACATTCGTCTCCACCCACTCCACCCTGCCTGCACTCTCTTCTTCATGTCTCTTGCACACTTTCTGTTACTTTGGATGGTTGAAGCATTTAATCTCATCGACCTTCACTACTCTACTCCTTGTGTCTTCACCTAGTACACCTGTCTCCCTCTCATTCACACGCATGTATTCTGTCGTGCTTCTACTGACTTTCATTCCTCTTCTCTCCAGAGTGTACCTCCACCCCTCCAGGCTTTTTTCCACCTGTTCCCTACTCTCACTACAGATGACAATGTAATCTGCAAACACCATAGTCCACTGAGACTCCTGCCTGACCTAAACTGTCAACCTGTCTATCATCACTACAAACAAGAAAGGGCTCAGAGCTAATCCCTGATGTAATCCCACCCCCACCTTGAACCCATCTGTCACGTCTACCGCACACCTCACCACTGCCTCTGTCTTACATGTCCTGTACCACCCTTGCATACTTCCCTGCCACTCCTGACTTCCTCACACAGTACCATTGTTGCTCCCTTGACACTTGATCATATGCTGCTTTCTCTAGACCCTGTGGTTATCTTTTGGTTAGTATTTAATCTTTATGCCTTGAGGAGGTGATGGATGGCAAACAGCTAAAAGGGAATAAATACCGGACTTTCAGACACTACATCAACTGAAAACTAGTGATTTGTTGGATATATTTACTGAAAGTGTAAACATAAAAACTGACGATACTTTACTGTTGTGTTTATAGCTTGTTTTGACATACACTCCCAACAAATATATTCATTGAAAATGAATGCAGGTTTAAGTAAATCTCATTATTGGTTAACACTGCAGGACCTGTAAATAAACAGAGGGAGGATTACAGTTGGTTTCCCTCATCAGTTTGAGGGTTCAGGAAATAAGAGTGCATTCACAGGAAGTACATGAAATTGGAAGCACACTGGAAAATGCCCATCATATAGAGTAGAAAGCTTGGGTACTGGAAGGTTATACTAGCACTTCTAAACTAACTACTTAAAAAAAAGTGCTGCAAACAAAACATTTTTTCCTCTCCATCATTAGTGGGCTGAGCAACTCTATGGGGTTTGCTCATATGGCCCCCCATAGAGATGGACTTCCTCTCTCTGCTGATGACATCACCTATCACCTCCGGCCTTCTGTTTCCTCTTCCTGTCAGCGGACCCCATTCCCACTTTGACTGCAGTGTCTCTGGTGACTCCATTCTCGTTTCACTCTCTAGATCATTCACCAGATAGAATTGAATGTGCATCTACAGCTGCATTTCAAAGAAACAATAAAGCAGAACTCTTGAATGTGCCATTACTACAAAACCTAATTTAGGCTGACTCCTTGAGTGATAATTATTTTCTCATGGCTTTTTTTTTTTTTTTTTTTTTTACATTCATGATGTAAGTGGTAATTTCAGACAAGCCAGTGATAATGAACAGATACTAAATGTAGACTGCAAACCTGGAGCTGAGCAGCAGGTGAGAAGAACATGTGGAAAAGCTTATTTGGTTTGGAGGAATTGTAAAGGTATACTAGCTCAGGAGAGAGAGAAAAAACATGCTCCCCCTGCTGTTTTTACTGGAGTCGGGAAGCTGCTTCAGGTTATCATAAAATACAGCAAGGATCCCACACTCCATGATTCAAGTGTATGAGCAAAGATAATAAATGTAACAGTGATGGGAAAGACATGTTGAATGTCTCTGCGAAGAGTATTACTCCATCCAAGATGTTTACTTTTACTAAGCTATAACTGGCTGACACACTGACCTACAAACCGACAGTATGATAAACAGTGTTACTTTTGTCAAAGCCTTCAGTATTTCAAGCATGCGTTCCACATCGCAATTAACTTTCCAATCTAACATCTTTGTTTAAATCTCCCTGAAGTAGAACATGGTTTAGATTAAATTAAGCGTAACAAGTATTTGTACACATCACTTAAATCTGGTTTGTTTGTGTCGTGGAGCCTGTCTCTGGCAGATTTCTGGCTCCATCCTGCATTCTCACTCCTTCTAATTACGCCACTCTAACGAGCTCATCCCAGAGAGAGAAAATACTCAAACTACGATGGCTGGGGCACTTCTGGTAATAGTGTGGGAGAAGTATGGGTTTGTGCGCTCCTGCTCACCTGCTTAAGCATTAACCGGCTTTTCTAGGCCAGCCATTAAGCGCAGAATCTTTTGATGTTCAGACAGTGATAACCAGAGCTGTTATCTCAAAGCGACCAGTCAGGGGTCTCAGTTAGAGGTCAGGTTAGTGAAGCAACGCTGCTCCTTCTTCCCGCCTGACGTTGACCATGTTTGTTCAGTAGCTTTTGCATTGCTGCATCAGGCTTAAACTTGGTATAGAATTACATGTTCTCAGCCCCAAAGAATAACTGTATCTGACAGATGTGGGACAAAGATTTATGCTACTGAAATAATTTCAGTACGTGTAGTTTGACATAATAGAAACAGGCAATAATGCCCTGAAATGAAATTTCTTCTGGTGTGGCAGAGTTCAAATTTTGACTCCTACAATCCTTTACCCCCCATCTACTGTTGCAAATCTCTTGTGTGTGATGAAAGAGGAGCTCAACAGCTGATGATCAAGTATGCCTGTTTATGTATTACCACAGTAACAGAATGGCAAAGTGCCCAGGGGATTTCCCTGTATTTTATCAGTGCATTGTGAGACAAACTGATCCTTCCAGTGATCCTGGAAATAAAATGAAATTTTAAAAAAAAAAAAAAAAAAGGAGGAGAAAAAAATGGACAGATGGGCAGAGAGTGTCTGATCATTGAACTGTAGTACACACCAGGTGGCAACATATGCATCTGGGTATTTCTCAATATGGACTAAGGTCAAAGGTCAAAGGGATGTCTGTCTGCTAAACCGCCTTACCCTCGCTCTCATTTTTCATCTTTTGCTCTGATTTATTCAGGTCCAGGATGGCACACAGGGCTTGACTCAGCCTGCTGCTAGACAAAGCCCCCACAGTGCAGTCAGTATTATTCAGATCCCGTATCTGCCCTCAGTCCTATGAGATCACCACAATGCTATGTCTCCCTCACAGAAAAGTATTCACACACTGAGAAAGATGCTATTTTGCAAGTGGAAGCACTGATGTTGCACAGACAAGGGTAATATACACAGAACTGATGCCTGCAAACACTCACACTCACACACCATGCACATGCGCTCGCGCACACGCACAGAATCACAGTCACACATGCACAAAAGGAGGAGAGGGGCTGCTTTGTCTCCACTTGGGATTTTCTGTGTTAGTAAGATTTGAACTAAAACGCTGTGTTCAATTCATCCCCAGACAGCTGAGATGCACTTATTTCTGCTGTCTGAATCGATGATGTTAGCCATAAGAAGTCCTCGACAACTGTCTTTGTATTGTGTGGTTCACGAGCTTTTAAATGCATAATGAGGAAACTTTTGTGCTAAATTTGCTAGAACACTTGTGGATTTTGCAATGTAAATGATATATAATGGGTCCTGGTTAAAAACAACAGTTATAATAATATTTAGTAAACCATCATTGGGTTCACTTTTTTTTTTTTCCAGTATGTGCAAAATGTGGTCAGTCTTCAAAACAGCTTCAAACCACAGAGTTAGAAAAAAGAGATGGAAAGTCTACAAAGTATTAAATATCATTACAATATAACAAGCTGTTGGTCAGTTAGTCGACTTAGTGTGACCTGCAATGAGCTCCAGCCCCTAACACATTTTTATATGAAATTCCAGACTTTTGTGCTACTTTTTGATGGCTACATGTTTGTTAGCTACATGCTAAATTGTTATAGCATGGAAGATCTTTGCGTCTTCACTCGGACTAAAGGCTAACCACAACAACACAACATTTGTAACAACAAACCTAGTCATAAACTTAAATTACCCCCACCCAGCTGAACATGGACACTTTAAAGAAGTTAACAAAGGCAACGTGGCTAAAGTTAAAGCTACTTACAGGTGAAAGCCAGCAGCCTCTGTACAGTATGAATCAAAGCAGTCATGAGGAGGTAAGTAAAAACGAGAAAAGTTATGATGTCATGCTTATCTGGTGAATTTATAAACACACTTGAAAAATGATGTAATTCACTAACATTTGCTTTGTTATATAATCTGCGCCACCTGCTTTTCATTTAGTAAAATATGTCAGGTAAAGGTGTGTGTACAGCAACTCATTTACAGTTAATTGTTTGTACCTCTTTTCAGTAGTTCAGTGAGAGAAGATGCTGTAACTTACTGCAATTAGGGGAAAATTGTAAAGTTTAATAAGGTTTAATAATTCCTTTTATTATGAAAATCAAATTTTCCACTGAAGAAAAGCTCATTTTTGAGTGCATGTGCTGTGTGTGGCATGTACAGTCAGGTCTCTTATATCAAACACCATGCACCTAAACTCTTGTTATTCCAAACCGCAGCCGCACGTTGTCAGAACCATCTCTCTTCACCCATAAAGCAAACAGGAAAATATTTCTTTCATAAATCACTCTGATTTACAGCGGTTTGAAAGTCACATATAGTCATCCTATCTGATAACAGGCTAGACAAGTATCATTGTGCCAAGCTTTCCCAATAAATCTGAATCTTCTGTAAGTACCTGTGAGCCAGCACACCCCAGGCAGAGTCCCTTTTCACCCTCAGCAGAACAAGAAAACACCGCTTTTCTCAGTGTCGCATACGCTTTATAGTCCCCTGCTGCAGTGGTGTGCTTCATATCTCCATGGAAACCCTATATAAACAGCTGTGCAGGGAATGACCACTGGCTGCACACAATGCACATGTGCACGCCCACATGTGCACATACACTCTGCACACATATGCAGCCATATGAATCATAGTGATCTCCTATTCTCACAGGGTTCAAGAGGGGGAATTCCACTTCTTATAGGGCTGGTCTACAATCATCCATAATTTAAAGCTCATGAACGATGAAGCACACATATACATACATCATACTAAATGGCTTATTATATACTATATGTCTGCAAATCGTCTTTAGATTTAAAAACTCCTACTAAAGTGTAAAAAGGCAAACAAAACAAAGAACCCTTCGAACAAAGATTATATGGACGAGAGATTCTTTCTACATGTTCTGGGTCTCATTGTTCATGAGGTTCAAGTTAGTTACAATAACACTATACTGTATACAGCTCTACTGGAAGCAGCTTTGCAACAGAGAATAGGCAGCTTTTAAACAGTCTGGTCACAGTCAGAAAAGGAGGTTTTTTTTGTTTTGTTTTGTTTTGTTTTTTAATCTGTAAATGAAGGTGAACGTGTGATTTTATGGCCTGTGCAATTCATTAAAACTGTCCTTGTTACGCAGCGCTATTCAGTTTACAACAGGATGCGAAACAGACTTAAAGAACATTAAACTGAACCACAGGATGGTTTTAGTGTTGATAATCTTCCTTGACCCCACTGAACTCAACTAGAAAGCTGAGCAAGGAGCGCAACATTAATGAAAGCTAGGATTATGCTCATTTTGGCTACAACTAATGGCTGTAAAATACTGGAGTAAAGTCTATGAGGACTCCTTTTGTCATGTAAAAATGCAGATCACACAGCAGAGAATCGGGAAATGTCACATAAATGCACACACAGTGTAGTCCTCTGTCTACTGGACAGATGATGACGGCAGGCTGCATTTTAACTGTGCCCTTCTGCACTGCTAACCTAAAACCACTGATTTAATTTAACTGCTACCAATTAAAACCTCTGTTGTCTCTGGACAGGCCCAAGACTCAGCTCTGTGTGAAGAAAAATATATTTTTACTCAGTGCCGTTTCCTATATGAATAATATATTAATAGGATGGTGGGGGTTGGAATGACATTCCAATAGGCACACAAGCACAAGCGCAACACACTGGTTGTCTTTTTCATATGGTTGTCTCAATGGCGTGCAGCGCACTTGTGCTTGCATTTCTGTCTGCATCATTTTTGACTCCATAGTCTATTGTTTTGTCCACAAGTTCTTCCACATGGTCCAAAAAGTCCTGACAATAGCCACGATTCATTGTAGCTGATTGACTAAATCACAGGCAACCCCAGTGCTGCAATGCATCTCTGCAGGGACAGCCTCTCCCTTCTCACACCCACCTGAACGCTCCGCTTCTCACACTGTTCACCGAGGTCGACTGTGGAAACAAAACCTTTATTGCACCGCTGCTGCAGCTGGCTCTGACAGCGCTGGCTCCCACCATTCAAGTTTCTACCTGCCAGTCTTTACAAGCTTGATATCTGAACACATGAATTCTACATACAAAAATAGGTCAGCACATTTTTTTTTCCTATTTTCAGCTTTTGTTTGCTCGCTGGTTTTTGTGCGGCTTAAGATATGGTGATTGGCTCAGCCTTTCAAAAACTCCTGTGCTCCTTTTCGCAGTGTGTTTTGGCTCACCTCTCCAAGTGTACTGTGAAGCTCTGTCGCATCAACTCTGCAGCCTTTGCCTGAATCCAAATCCAAAGTATAGCTTTATACACTTCATCTGGCTACATCAGTCTTCTATGAGATCATCAGTAAACACTAGTGATCCAGTGCCACTGGAAGGCACACACCCATGCATCACTGCTGTTACTGGATCTTGAAAGATATACTTCAGATACTGAACCTTTCTCCATAATTTTAGTTTCCCACTATAATGGTGGCGATTGAGCTTACTTTCATCTGTCCAAAGAATGTCGCTCCAGAGCTGATCTGGCCTTTCTATTTTTAAAGTTCATCACTAGTTTGTGCCTTACAAATACAAAAGGTTCACCTCTGTATTCTCTCTTGCGACATCTCCTCTATAATCAGCTCAGATAATGATATGTCAGCCTCCCGGAGAGTGTTCTTCACTTGCCAGGATGTTCTGAAGTGAAACTTCTTTACTAATCTCTTGATTTTTTCTGACAAACTTTATAAATGCAAATAATATAACAGACAGCAGGCGGGGGGTGGGGGTGATCCCCAGGGACCATGAGGCATCACAGTGCGTTTACTCTTGTGGTGTTTACACTAACAAAAAGCTCAGTCTGTCAAGCTCCACTCTTGTGTGTTTGTACACGCGTGTCTGTTGAGAAAGATAGGAATGACAGATGAGATCTTCTGCCCTTCTGCAATTCTGAACAAGACCTGAAAACTTCCTTCCTAAAATACTTTGCATGCACACCAAACACACTTCTAATACCCACATAATCCTCATACACTGACAGGGTGACAAAGAATGGAAAAGAGGGAAGCTCAGGATGGGAAGGCAGAAGTCACAAAAAATAAAGAGTATTTTTCTTGTAGGCACGCAGTTTGTCGCCTTTCCTTTCAGCTGAGTAAAAACGTCCATTAAGTTGGACGTTGTAATCACTATCACATGTTTACCTGCCTGGCGGCTGGCAACAAGTCAATGAAAAACATTTGAGTTCACAGCTCTAAAAGCAAACGGCTTAAATGACTTCAGGTTAAACCATATGTTCTTACTTGAAAGGCTACACTGGGTCAAACCTCTCCTTGTTAATGCCATCACTTCCAATCTTTAGCTAAAGCCCAGACAGAGGCAAGTGTATATGCTTTGTGTTACAGTGTGGAAAACATGTTGCTGTGCAGGGGGTGCAACTGCACCGCGCCCAGAGAAAACACATGGCATGGAAACACATTTTGTATTTCTGGCTATTCAACACAAAAACACTGCATAAATCCCCGGGGATCTCTGCAAGAAATTCTGTGCTGGTGGTGTCCAAAAACCAGACAGTTATTAGCAGTAAAGATCTCATCTCCACATCCAGATATTTGACTTGACTCAGGATGAGTGAGATTCACTTTCTAGAACAACAATCAAACTGTGGATCTGCACTTGATTTCCTGGTTGTCCAAGCAGCTGGGAGGAGAACAAAGTAACATTAAAAAAAAAAAAGTGCACTACAGTTGAATCCTCTTAGATGCACCACATGAGGCCAAATTTATGTTCAAAATTGCATCTTTGTCAGACTTTGTTTGAGGACAGTGAGGCAGGCAGGGGGAACAAGAGTAGAAACATTAATAAACTTTATATAAAGTGCAGGACAGCAAAAGCAACATTTCTGCAGATGAAAGTGTTAGTGAGTGTGTGTGTGTGTGTCTATGACTCTACGACAGTCGCCTAAGAAACGATCAGTTAACATAAACAGACATGCTTATCTTAATCAGTTTCAGAGAGCAGCCTAAACTTACACTTGGTGCCACTTGCGTCCATTGCGCTGGGTGATGCTGTCCTTACGAGAGCTGCTGGAGTCTAGTGCAGGTCCATGAGTGAGTGAGCGTGAGGACGTGTGGAGAGCTGCTGCTGCCGCTGCCGCTGATAGAAACAGTGGTTACAACACAGAGCCGCGGCAGGTCGGGAGCTGGAGGCTAAGCTGCTGATCTGCTGGGTCCTAAAGTCATCCCGTAGAGCTCTGTTCATAGCAGCGCAGCTCAGTCCATGTGCATGTATTCTTAAACGGAAAGTTAGTACTCCTGTGTCTGCAGGGGAAATAACTGGCCTGGCCCTGTCCCTAGGCAAAGCTCACCTAGCATCTCATTTGAAGCTCGTTATATCTCATCTGCTTATCTTAGATAAAAACCTGTTACAGAGGTGACGTCCCCCTGTCTCTGCTTGCAGGGCTTCTACTGCCTATTCTACTTCTACTTACGCAACTGTCTAATCCAAGTTTTATTTATTTAGTTAATTATGGAAAGAACAGCCACAGGTTCAGTGATTCCTGTGGGGCTTCCAGATAGCTACATAATGTGTAAAAGAACGTTTTTAAATACAGCTCCTGGTTTCATAGGGGGGGGGGGGGGGCTTGCTGGATAGTGAGTAAAATAAAAAATAAATAAAGTTTTCATAAAAGGGATTGACAAAACAGACACACACGCCATGAGTCATTTTATGACGTTGCCGTGATTTCACAATTCAAATTAGCAACAGCAGACAACTTCCAGCACAGGCCACCAGATAGCAATCCCAAAAGGTTGTTCTTTGAAACAGCTATGACGGTAACAGCTGCTGTACTGATCTTGGGGAACACCGAAGTACCATAAAGGAAAAAACAGCTCTCCTAATCCTTAATATGCTTTAGCAGAATCCCAGGGTCAGCTGTAAGAAAAAGTAATGTCATTTCAGACACATAATCGATACCATATTTGTGATGAAACTAAAATTTAGGGTCTTTTTTTTAAATAAATATTTAAGCCAGTTATCTTCCTTCACTCCTAGAGCGATGTGCAAAAGTCTTGAGCCACCCCTCATTTTATTATACTTTGCTAAGAAAATGGGAAGTATGTGCATCATGTATTGAAATGTGCAAACATACATGGAAATGCAGTGAATAAAATAAGAACAACAACAACAACAACAAAAAAAAGGGGGTTGTTACAATTTTAACAAGCTTGAAAATTAATATGTGGTATGGCCACCTTCATTCTTCAACTCAGCCTGAACTCAGGCAGCTTTCTGTCATTAGTCTTCAGAACAGTCCTCAAGGCTTCTTAAGGACATTCCCAAGCTTTGCTTTGGATGTTGGCCGCCTTTTGTTCAGTTCTTTGTCAAGATGATCCCACACTGCTTCAATAATAGTTAGGTTCAAGCTCTGGGGAGGCCGATCCATGACTGATAGCGACCTGGATAGAAAGTGTGTGCTTTTCTACGCTTTTGCTGCATTGACTGTGTGTTTGGGATCACTGTCATGCTGAAAAAGGAAGCCGATCAGATGCATCCTATTGGATCAAAATCTGGCAGTACTTTTTTGAATTCATAATTCCATCAGTTTTAACAAGATCTCCAACACCACTGGCTGAAATGCAGCCCCAAACCATGACAGAGCCTCCACTGTGTTTTACAGATGGCTGTAGACTCACTGTTGTATCTCTCTCCTAACCTCCCTCTGTACACACTGACATAGGATTCAACACCCATTTTTAATGCTTGAGTTATTCATAGGTCAGTGTTAAATGGCTTAAAAAATCTCTGAAAATGTCAGGCAAAGGGACTGGACTTCTTGGAAACAAAATATAAAGAAATGAGGTGCAGCTCAAGACTTTTGCAAAGCGCTGTATGCAGTGAAGACTACTGAGCACCCCAGGTGACTTGCAGACAATTTCAGAACAGTGGTATTAACAGGAAGTGAACAGGCTCTGGTGATATCAATGCACAAGCACCTGGAAAGCAAATAAAGGCAACTGCCTAAATAAAATAGCCCACAGTCTATTAAAAAGGAGCAGGTAAATTGAGTAAATGAATTCAAAAGCGGAGACTGAGTTTGATTTGAAGTTTAATTTTAGTGACAAAATCAAAAATAACAGTATTCAAAGGAAGTAAGTCTTCAACAACCCTGGATCTTTGTCAGCACGTTAATCCGTTGCAGAGCGTTTAGTTGTGAGTGATATAATCTCTGTAGCTACAAAATTATTGGATTAGCATTCTAAAAGTATATAAATAAGAGCAATGTAAATGGATGACTACAAACCCTCATCCTAAAACATTTAGTCATCATTCTATTGCAATGGGTAGAAAAGCAGAAGGACAGAACTGCTGTGATTGCACATTCTTTAGGTTATCACACAGCTGCACAGTGAAATGAATCATTGGTGACCTTTAACAAGTTAACCGGCATTACATCAAGGTGATCCTCTAAATTGTACATTTTCATTCTCAGTTTGGTTTTTTCCATTTTCACACAAATCAATGTTTTCGCCCGCCTCCGTCCTCTTGTTTCTTTCTAAATCAATTATTGTAAACTGGAGTGGGCTCTATTTTCTGTGAAAGAGCAAGAAAACAGGGGAAGAGGTCAACAAAATGCATCCCTAAACCAAAGCAAAGTGATGCTGCAGGCTCGCACGCATTCTTTTCATCTAGTCATTCTCACTGATAAAGTGTCATAAATGATATACTATATCTACATTCTACTCATTCAGATTGCTGGTGCTGCACAGTCATGACTAAGAGAGCATAACAAATAAGGCAAAGCCAAATTCTCCTCATTATCTTTTACTACTGCAGCTCTGGTCACTAACGCTCATGTGGCCTTATAGGGGCATGTCATGTCATCCTTCACCCTTTAGGCTTAAGAAAAGCAAAACACTACTGTATGACAGTCTCTATTGCTTGCACACCACTCCAGCACACGGCCACAGCTGCACTGGCAACCACGGGCAGTTTTATCAGTCCACCGGTGCATAATGTCTCTCAGCATCCCAGAAGTCCATCTGGTGGGACCAGAATTTGGTTTATCACGTGAGGAGATGTAGAACAGGTTTCTCGGGTATGGCAGTGTATCTGAGTAGGAGTCTTCATTTCTATCTGCCCCCCTCCTACAGTTAGTCAGTCTCTGGCTCTATGGCAGTATTCCACACATGTTCATATGCTTGTTAAAACAGTCGGGCCTGTTTTTTCAGTTCATTTCTCTTCCACAGAGCCAGCCGGTCAAACTCTTCCACAGTCATACCAAACACTTGAACGAACTCCTCTGGGGACAGGTGGCGCTGCGAAAACAGAGAGGACATCACTCACATGAAGAGTAGAAATTAAGTGTCAAATTCTTCTTACATATTATTCTGTTCAACAGGTCGTTGTTTCTGGAAACTGTGAGGATTCGTAATGTTGGGTTTCTCTGGTTGGCAATTTAGCGGAACCTTTTAACCTACTTACTTCCAGTCTGGCTCTGTCTACGTCTTTGGGCAGCCTGTTGCGCCCTCTAGTGGTGACGATGAGCGATTCATAGGGGTAAATCTGCAGGGAAGGAAAATGAATCACACTTTTAAAGCATTTCAGACACTCAGGTACAAAAGCAATGGAATTATTCAACATGTAGACCACCTCGCCTGGAATTAAATTTTTTTTAAAAAAAAGCCTTACCTTATGTTCTGCTGGGAGAAAAGAGAGAGAATGAAGTCAGTACAACTGGAAAAAAAAATCCATTTGATTAATTGCTTGGCTTTAATAAGGTGTTTTTAATTCATATTAAATTACCTCTGCTTCCCCAGTTGACCTCGCTGCCACTGTCATATTGGTAGTGGTAGCAATCTGCACTCTGAGGCTGCAGGAGCAGAGAAGGACAGCGAGATTAACAAGAGCGGTGAGCTTTGGGGAATTAACTAATAAAACAGCTTAAAAACTGGTGGAAGGTTGAAATGAAAGGTGAAAGAAGTCCAAAGAGTAATATGTATGATGTAATATGTCACAGCTATTCATGTTATGCCATGTTCAGTGTGATCTCACCCGCTGGATGCCGTTGCGACCATATCCTGGTAGTGAAGCTGACTTACAAAATAATCTTAAACAGAAAAAAAAAACACACCACACACACATACACACATACACACACACACATACCAGCAAGATGTCAGTCTAGCCAATAGATACTTAAATGATCAGTTATTTTGATGCAGTCTGGCACCTTAAAATCTACCTGTTTAATGCCAGAAGATGGCGCTCATGATTAACCAAAAAAATAAAAAACCCTAGTGCTCCAGATGTGTGCACATGATGGTGGTTGAGGAATCAGCAACAATAAAGCCAGCATGAAAACATTAATAATAAACTGATGCCAGCTCCATGAAAACTAAAAAAAACAGCTAAACAGCCACTGTTTAAATAAACCAGAACCACAAACCGTAAGGGTCTGCACACAACCTAAATATTTTAAAGTAATAGAAACAGCTGTTTACAAAATAAGAGATAAACTTACCACTGTCAGTGCTGTACTGTGACCGAGGAGCTGCGAAATAAAGAGATCATACAATTACCCATCACAAAAAAATCCAAAAACAATAAATGCTGCACCACATGAGCCTAATCCAAATTCATCAAACAGCCAGTCAGAGAAAATTACTGTAGAGCTCTGACAGCAATCTGTCTAGTTAGTTAGAGGCTTGACAAAAAAAGGGGGCAAGTTCAATACTCATCAAGCGCTGTGAGGAACACAAAAATCAAAGAGGCAATAAGGCCAGGCAACATGCGGGGAAGAAACGGAGGAAACATATTTTTTTTTTAAAAAAGAAAAGAAAAATAAGACGCACAAGTGCACAACAACACACTGCATGCTTCAGCGTCTAATTGCACAACACACAAGCTTGTACGGTTACAAGCCTTTGTTGCTTCTCGACCACAGCGAGCCGAGTCCCATTCAGCTCCGCTCACTCCCATTTGAGAAACAGCTTTAATGAGAGATCTTACTGCTCATAAATAAAACAGGATATGGGACACCAGCTGTGAGAGTGAGAGAGTGGGATAGATACACAGATAGATGGAAGGGTAGAGGAACCCATACAGAACAATTTCAGAAAAAGAAAGCATGTGTGTGTGTGTGTGTGTGTGTGGGGGGGGGGGGGGGGGGGGGGGGGGGGTGCTGTAATAAGTATACAAGGTGAAGAAGGAGATTGTGAAAGAGATGGCGCAAGCAAGTGAAAGCATTAGGGAACAGTTTGATAGACATGAGGTGAGGCTGAATGTCAGAGGCTAAAATAACCAGTAGCCATACACTGTATGAGCAGTGAAGCATACTTCATGACTTCATCACATCTGGCATTTCTGCACACCTGGTTGCGCACTCTGTTTTCATTAGCTTGAAATGTTCTGAATCAGTGTGATCAGATATCCCCGCAACATTGACAGGCCACATCTGCTACTGCTGCTGCTGCTGCTGGCCTACCACAGCTGTTAATCACACTCATCATTGTTCCATCTCAATACACCACCCAGCCTGCAGCAGCCGTGACCCTCTGTGACCTGCAGCCACAACCTCGCTGCCCTCGCCCTCAAACCCTAGTGACAGCACACATTGGGCCTTGTGAAAAGCCCTCGTGGCAACATATATGATCACACCGGGAGGGCTGGGGCTGCGCAGAAATACAGTCAGAGGTGCGGGTATTCGTGAACTTGGTGAATCAGAAGGAACAGCAGACAAAAGAGGTAGATACACTGGGGGGAGAGGGAGGTGGTGATGGTGGATCCTTACAGCCGTTGATGGTGTTGTTGTACGCCGTGGTGCCGTAGCTTGTAGTGTTCAGTGTTTCCTTGCTCCCGCTACGAGAATTCCTCGCGCTGCCCCAGGGGTCGTTGTCATAGGAACCAGATCTGGCTTTCATCTCCTCCTTTAGAATCATCCTCCCGATGCCACTCCCAATCTGAGAGGAAAGAGGGCGAGAAGCAGAAGGAGGAGAGGAAAAATGAAAGAAGCATTATGGAATCCACAGGAGAGAGAGTGCGAGAAGCAAATAAGGAGGGCAGCATAGGCACCATACCATTAAAAAAGTGCATTATTTATGGGTGTTTTTTTCAAGGCGGGGACTTATTTCAATGTGATGAAAAGAGAGATAGAAAATAATGAAGCTCTTACTCTTTGAAGACTGTGACTCCAAGTCTCTTCATCTCCTCCCGTCGAGAAGCGTCTTCTTGGCGCCCGATAGGCTGGGAGAGAAAAGAGATAAAGAGATTCCCTTGTATTGAATTTAGCGCTTTGAGTGGAACACAGTAACAGAGCGAGTAAGAGAATAAATATGACAGTACGGTTACAAATGAACTGTCTCCTGTGCGTGTTGTTCGTACACTCTGAACAAGTTAAATGGCAGCGTTTCATACCCCTGGGGGAGCTGGTGTAGGGGTAGTAGTCAGCTCTGACTGGGTGTATGATTCTGGAGAGTAGGTAGACAGTCTGGAGGATCTGAGGATGTCCTCACTGGTCCTGCTTTTGGTGGCTGCTTCCACGTGATTGTCTGTTTGAGTTAAGAGAGAAAAAGGCCGAGCCAAAAGAATTGGTCTGTGTGAGGAGAAGTTTGCCTATTCAATTTCTTGTCAGGAGCCAGATGGGGAAATTATAAACCATTCTTATATCTGTTAGTTCAATATGATTCTGAAGTCACCAGAGCAGGGGTGGGCAATTATTTTTCCCAAGGGGCCACATGATAAACTGGGACTGTTTTGGAGAATTGCACTGATAAGCTTATAAGAAGATAAATGGAATATTGAGCAGCATTGAGTTCAGCTTATTGATTCAACCCTTCCACAACAGTCCCAGGTTCTCATGTGGCCCCTTGGGAAAACTAATTGCCCACCCCTGCAGTAGAGGGCTTAGCACAAAGGCTGGAAACTTCACTATGAAGATGATCCTCTAGTTTTAGTAGAAACCAGATATAATGCCTGAAACTAAACAGCATCTTGCAACACCGGAGTTTAGAAATGAAAATAAATCGCAGCAGTAGTGCTCCTGGTGTTACAGCTGCTCTATAACAAAGGCACAGGAATGATATGATGCCTGATTTCTGAACGGATTACCCAAACTAGATATAACTCATTAAATAGCAAGCTTTAGGATCTCTGTGAAATTTGCCAATGTTTTTCACAGACCTATGCTAGCTGCTTCACCTGCTTCTAGTCTTTATGCCAAGCTAAGCTAGATGTCTCCTGGCTTCATATTGAACAGACAGACACTTAACAAGATTGGTATTGATCTTCTCATCTTGCTCTCAGCATGAAGGAAATTTCCCAACATGTCAAACTATTGCTTTAAGACAGCGCACTGTGGTGCATTATCAAAAACATGTTAATGAGCATCACAAAGATGTACAGCGAGGAGAGCACAATTACGCCGCAATTTCACAGTCATAATATCCACCGTTCTTGTCAGAGGAGATCAATATTCCAGCCAGTGGCGGGAAAATAACTGGCATTAAAGTGAGTTCGGTTACGGCTCAGCCTGGGGCTCACATTCATTTCACGAATGGTGCGAGGGCGGTGATATTGATGCCACTCTGCACTAAAGCACAGTCAATGGAAGTCAATGGGAGTGACATGCAATGTAATGTCGCATAGATTGCTCTTCACTCTGTTGGCCATTAGCCATGCCAGATCCAATCCATGGTCCATTGAATTCCCATGTACACGATGCACAACACCAACACATATTCAGAGCAATATTGAATACTCTTGATACTTCTGTCAGAGGAAGTATGGCTGTACAACACTGAATGACAAATACAGAAGGAGTGACACCCACACACACAGACACAGACACACACAGACAAATGAAATTCTGTTTCTATTCACTGACAGTGACTAAAACAGCGAAAGGAGGGAGATACTTACAGAGGCAAGGTCACCGAGTAAAAGTGGAGCAGAAGGTGGAGGGAAGTGAGTAAAAGTGATGGATGCAATAAAAAAAACAAAGAGGTGCAAAGAAAAGGGAGATATTATTGGAGCATCCCACAGAGATGTGTAAATATGAGCACTTTGCTACCCACATGGAAAGCATACATGTAGCTGATTGGGTGTTAACAGATTAGTACATAACTGGCACTGGGTGCACAAAGCAAATGAACTGCACATGTATCTGCTGTGGCTCTGGATGTACACTGTTTTGTGTTTGGTGCTGACATGAGGAAAATATAATCAGTGGCTATTTAAGAAGACGTGAAGTGCAAGAAGGATCAATATGACTGATGTTTGAGGTTAAATGTCATTATTCTAGCAAGGCAAGCTAAAAGGCTGCCATTTACAGTACACGCTGAAATGTCCATTACTTTCTTAATCCCGTGCAAAGCTTGTCTGTGCATGGCGACATCATGACCAGTGATGTACTAAATTTTAGAAGAGAGAGACACTGACGGGTGACAGAGTCAACACGCTGCTCACTGGACTAACCCATACATACAGCACAGAGAAGCATGCAGGACACAACAGAGATAAACTGTTCTCAGTCAAGAGATCTTATGACTCTCAGCTGAAACGCCTTTTTTAAAATGCAGTTTAATGAAGAGACTCTGTTACTGTTGCATGTTTATACTCAAGCACGCTATCCAGAAAGTTCAAGCGCATTAATCGTTGTGCCCTTGTAAAAAAAAAAAAAAAAAAAAAAAATGAGATACAGCATCTGATTGTTACCATGCCACCATGCTATCTGAATGTCATAAATCCAGTGAACAAGTCTATTTGTTTTTCTACAGTTAGAACATTGCTGCCTCCAAGTTATGCCCAACTTCATTAAAACAAAACAAAAAAACATCACGGCAGCCCTCCTTGAACCACACATTATAACCGCTGGCTAACTAGACAAGGCCGACAAATAAAGAAGACTCCACAGCAAATATAAATTTCTGTTATAAAAATTTTTCCAGTGTGCTTTGTTCCATTGTTCTGTTCTATTCCAGTGAACTGTGTGTCCTCAGAGTCCCATGTATCAACACTTGTCACGCCCGAGCAACCTTCACTTCATTCATGGCCTGTTCCAGCCCCATTTGCCAACGAGAACCTGTCGGGAACTGGCACGCAGAAACAGGCATATTCATATGCTTGTGGCATGCACACTAAAACATTGCTCTTTTATATTCAGCTAGTGCTCCTAAATGCAAGAAGTCTGACTGATCCTCTGCTCAACTTTGGAACGAGTCGTGCAAGTCGAACTCTATTCCCTTTGTGCTTTTTCTAGCACTTGTATCCTTTCTGTTTTCGTTTGCGAAGGCTTCTGCTTCAGTGAATATCTGGAACATCAATACTACTCAACACTAAATGATAAGAGGTCGGTAAACACATCTACATCAGGTTAAACAAAGCATGACTAAACTGACAGAAGGACAGGCAGCTAAGGCAGGACTAACTGCACTGTACCCGTTCTCTTATAGATGGGAGGCTTCCTGTAGATGTTGGGATCCCCTGTGGCTGAGGAGAGAAAGAGGAGATGAAGAGGTGAAACATGGAGGAGTAAAGGAGGAGAGGATGTGAATTGCTGGTGAGATGAGAGGGCGGGAGAAGGAGGAAGAGGTAGGAGGGATGATTGTAAAGAAACATAAAGATGCAGTGTGACGGGAAGAATATGGCAGATCGATTATATGTTGTATAAAAATACAACTTAATCACATTTCCACACACACGCTCATTCCTGAAGAACTTAATATGACCTTTGTGAATGACGTCCTTCTGTGAATAATGGCTGATGAAATATTCACTGTGAAGTTAAAAAAAAAAAAAAAAAGAAAAATCTGAAAGCAGTGTGAATATGAGGCGATGAGGAGTCCTACCTGGCACATGAAATGTTTAGGGGGCTGTTTGTGGTGGGTGTGCTTGACCGCCCGTCTTGGCTGTAATAAGGTGAACTCCTGCCACTCTCAGAGCCTGCAGCCAGCCACAGCCAATCACAGCAAAGGAAACACGAGCGTGAAGGAAGGCATCAACACATGCAGATGAGGTTAAACAGCTCAGAAGTGTGTTTAAAGGCTCAAGGTGATACTGAGTAACTTTTCCACTTGTGTAATGACAAAGATTATTGCCTATCAGCAACATAGCAGGCTGTTTAGAACAGCAATTAGTAATTACAGTGTCACCGCACACGTGTAAGAGTTAAATGGAATGATGGCCAAGGAGCAACTGCAGCAAATGAGACAATCAAACAACTACTGTGGCAGATATTTGTCACTACTTCAACTACAGCGGGGGGAAATAATTATTTGATCCCTTGCTGAATTAAGTTTGCTCACAAAGAAATGAACAGTCTCTAATTTTTATTGTAGTATCATTTTAATGTAGAGCAACAGAATATCAACCAAAACATTACATAAAAGATGTAATTGATTTGCATCTCATTGAGTGAAATAAGTATTTGAATCTCCTACAACCAGCCAGAATTCTGGCTCCCACTGTAATTACTCAGCTAATCAATCAATCAATCAATTACAGATACTCCTAAGCTCAACTCATTATGTGTATAACATACACCTGTCGACACAATAAATTTTTCCCATTCCAACCTCTACACCACCAAAGACCAAGGGCTGTCAAAGGGTGTCAGAGACAAGATTGGAGACCTGCACAAGGCTGGAATGGACTACAAGACCATCAGCAAGAAGCTCAGTGAGACGGTGACAACTGTTGGTGCGATTATTCAGAAATGGAAGAAACATAAAATGACCTTCAATCCTCGGTCTGGAGCTCCATGTGAGATCTTGCCTCATGGGGTGAAGCTGATCATGAGAAAAGTGGTGGATCAGCCCAAAACTACAAGGGAAGAGCTTGTTGATGATCTAAAGACAGTTGGGACCACAGTCGTCACAAACACCACTGGTAACACACTACGCCGTGATGGGCTGAAATCTTGCTATGACCACAATGTCCTCCTGCTTAACAAGGCACATGTACAGACATGTCTCAAGTTTGACCGTGAACATCTAAACAATTCAGAGAAGGCCTGGGAGAATGTCCTGTGATGGGATGAAACCAAAATAAAGCTCACTGGCATCAACTTGACCCACCGTGTTTGGTGGAAGGGACATGCTGAGTATGACCCAAAGAACACCGTCCCCCACAGTCCAGCATGGAGGTGGAAACTTACAAATTCAGCAGTGGATCAAATAATTATCCCCACCCCCACCCTGTATATTAGGGGCTATTTGTTGTATTTGATAGTGACAAACAGATGGAAATGACGAGCACTTTGATCTACTGAAAGGAATAGTTTGACATTTTGAAAATTATTTACTCTTTGCTTTTTGTAACTAGTTGGATGAGACCGTTGAGACCATTCATTTTCTTTAAACAAAATATGTGGCTACAACTGCTACAGGAACTTCTAATTAAAAGATTACTTGTTTTTATGTGTTGGCCTAATCATAGGATAGGAGCAGTGACTTAATGAAGTCTCCAGCAGTTGACTAACAAGGTGAATGTATGTTTTGTATTAATAGATACCCTACTCGGGATTGCTTCCTTCTTTGTGAACAACAACAACTTCCTAAAATGTATTTTCCTAAAAAAAAAAATAAAAATTCCTGAAGCGCTTTAAGTTAGTTCAAAGTGTAATTCACATTATGTAAATTAGGTTTTCCTTCAATAGACTAGCCTGACACACTAAGCCTACAAGCAGACAACCAAATGTCACCTGTCTTACCAGGGTAGCCATAGTGCTGTGGAGAGCGAGGCAGGATGGGTGACATGCCTTGGCGGCTATACGTCGGCGAGTCAATGTAACCTGGACTGGAGCAGCGCCTCTGCTTTGTATCTAGGCTGTCATAGTCCTAAACGGACAAAGGAAGCAAGGTTAAGTGAAAGACAAGCATGGGGCAACAAGAACAACAAACAAACAGCTCAGCGACAGGCCAAAATGACAACAGTTCACTTGGTTGAACTTGTGCTAAGTGCAAGTGTGCTGCTATTTACATTTTAAGCTATTTACAGTTCAAAGGCTTACCTGAGAATAGGGAGAGAGAGTCCCAAGTGACTGCAGAGACAGAAAAAGTTATTATTTACCTGGGGTGAATGAGAACTGGAACAACAAGCCCAACTTACAGTATATAACTATTTAAAAGCCAATTAAAGTTTGGTACTTTAAGGAAATCAGCTCAATCAGACTGTCTTAGATAAGAACATATCTGCCAATCTATGAAGAAAGACTGGGGCAAATGAAGGGGGGGGGGGGGGGGGGGGGGGGGGGGGGGGGGGCTTCTAACTTTGTTTTCAGAATGAGAATGAGAAAAAAGCCAGCTCTGCCTTGCGTTGAGAAGGACAGGGATGAAAGTTGTATCATGAATTATAATTAAACTTTTGTCAGGAAAATATGATTTCACCAAAAATATTCCTATAAGTATGTTGCCATTTAATCGATCATTTACTACTAATAATACATAAAAACCTCTTCATGTTTAGACTACATTACAAAAAATACAGTTTTTAAGAAAAATACATTTTTAAGAAAATCTGGTGATCCCTATCTTTCACATTGATTCTTGTCACCTTTTGATACAAAACAGTCTTTGTTGAGAGTAGAGTTTATCCCACCCTTAAGTTTAGGAAACAAAAACCAAAAACTGCTTGCTTTTTCCTCAAAAAAATATTACCATAAAATAAAATCTTTTTCCTACCTACCCACTTTCATTTTTAAATCTGTTACCTTAACCAACGGCATTGTTTTGTTTGGCATTATCTTTCAAAAATAGAAAACAACAAAAATATCCCCAGCCAAACTGCATGACTGATGACGACACACACTCTTGTTCTTCCTGAAAGAGGTGAGTGACAAGAGCAATGCAATGTTTGACCCGGAGTGTGCGGCTGTAGTACCTCCCCATAGCTGTAAGTGTCTAGCCTGTCATCAGAGATGTATCTGTGGTACGGCTGGTATGAGGAGGATATGAGGAGGTCTGGCTGTTGGACCTCATATATGGCTTTGACCTTTGGCAGGGGCAGCTAGGTCCTTATAATCTAGGATCTCATTCTCCACTCTGGCCTGGAGAGAGGACACACATACACCCACCAAAAGACAGAGACAACAGCAACAAGACCCAACATCAACCACGTGAACAATGAATGAGAACTTCACCAGTGACAGCAAGCAGATCATGCAGCGGTGAGAATGGGAGGGCAGCAAAAGCTTGATGAGGAGCACACAGGTGCAAACAAACACGCTGCAGGAGCTGACGGCACTGTAAGCTGTTGACCTTCAGGACATCAGCATATATGTCAGAAAGAAAGCAGAGGAAGCAAAGACAGCAAAGAGAGAGAAAGAGAGGGACAAGGAGTGGAGACCGTATGGACGACAAGTGTGCTTACACTGCATTTCTCCCTCATCCATCACCTTAAACAGAAAGGTCATTGATTATGAGAAGAGAGCTGAGCAGGGCAGGGCTGAGCATGGAGTGGTGACTCTTGCTTGCATGCAGATAACCCTGGACATGCTAATACTGCCGTGATACACAGCAAACTTCAGACAGCCGAGCAGAAGGATGAAGTTACAGGTTCAACTACTAAGCACTAAGTGCAGCATAGGGCTGGAAAATTGAGAATGCCTTTAGTGTCAAACTACTGGACAGATTTTTGACCTACAGATGGCACTAGATTTATGGATCACCAGTGTCTATAGGACTCATCTACTAGGAACATGCACAAAATTTCATGGATTTTATTGATATTCCACTCAAATCAGGATATCAACAAAGTGAGTAAAGTATGTGGAGCCACAGTGTGCAGGTTTGTGGCAGCCTCAAAACACGCAGGACTCAGAATAGATCACAGCACTAATCTGGCCCAAAGTAGACTGTGGTTTTCATTATATATATATGTGTGTGTCCTTTTTGGTAACTAAATGCTGAAAAAGGGCATGAAATATCTGGTTAGGTCCAAGACAGTGACAATTTTTTTTCACAATTCTATCATTTAATTTGAAATAAAACTGCAGACAGATCAGTAAATGACTTGCAAAGCTTTGCAAAGGAGCAAAACTCATATTTTTGGGGGGGAGTACTTTAGATTCAGACTTCAAGTCTCCAAAGCCGTTTTTGTCAAGCATTAAAATAATCAGTTTATGCTTTTGTGAATTCGCTGTAATACCTCAACAATAAATGCAGTACTTCTGTTCAACCCTTTACACTAAAGATAAGATTTTGCACTCTAATGCATCATAATTGTTTTATTTCAAATCAAATGTGATGTCTGGCACATCAGCAATGACAACACAGATTAAGGACACAGACAAGTGAACAGGCCAAGGGAGTGAGCAGCTTCTCGTACTGGTGCTTGACCATTCAAGTCTAAGCATAGTGCTCGTGATTCTAGTGTAGCAAAGGTGCTTCAAGGGTAAGCTCGGTGGCAGTGTGGCAACCAAAAGTGACTACAAGCTGCAGAGTCATGATTTACTTACACATATAACTCTACTGGGAGAGCCTATCGAGGAGCCCGGAGGAGAGATGGAGGCCTCTGACAGGCGTCTGTGCTGTGGGTTAGAATCAGACAAAGGGAGTTCATTCACATAGTGAAGAAGTTTCATATTTTATGTGAACATTTCCTTTCTAAAACTCACGTGTTTCCCTCTATAACACATTGAAATGCTCTACAGTACATAAATACAAAAAGACTGAACTGAAACTCTAGCCTCACCCTGAGTCTCCTCTCTGCTCTCGCCGCTTGCTTGCACAGCGGGTGCCACACCTCGCATCCTGAAGAGCAAGAGAATGAGACAAGTCACATACTAGTTGGGCGTTCCCGCATGCCAAGCATTTTCTGAAAGGGGTGAGCATGCTCTAAAGCATGTTTATGTGCACGTCATTGTGCGGATGCTTGACCTGTCAGGTACATTTCCTCTCCCTCTTTGAACATCATGTTTGCAGCGGACGCATCGAGCGCAGGTTGGATGGTAGTGTTTCCCTCCTGCCTATGATGAGAGGAGGAGAGAAGGGAGAAAGAGATGTGGCTGAATATAAATTATCATCACAGGATTTTCACAGATTGAGGGCTAATCTAGAAACCCCCCCTAGAACAGGTCATTGTCTCCATATATTTTCTGACTGTGCATGATTTGACCACCAGTGACCTCAGAAAGTATTACGACACTAGTGGATAGCCTGTAGCTGTTTCATTAGCATGCAGAAATCACATGCTAGCCACCACCCATTCTCCCCCATCCCATAATTAGAGCAAAGATCCCTGTAGGTCTGTCACATGAGGAAGTGTGTGTATGCGTGTGCATGTGTGTTTACAATAAAGAGTCATGTAAGTGAAGGACATAAGATTGTGAATATGCCCTTGGACATGCAGGGAACCCCGGGGGAACAAATTCAAACACATGGTGCAGCTGAAATGGACACGGAAAATGATCACGCTCCTGATGTCTCTCATATGTGTCTCTGCGGAGCTGATGGCTGAGGCCCCCGTCCCATCACCTCTGCCTTTCCTAACACACCATTAGAGACCTTCTATTTATAGAGGCACTGCAAACAAGGAGACCTGAACTGTGTCAGCCGAGCATCCCCAGCACGCGTGTTTAAGTGTGTATGGTGGGGTACTTTATGTAATTTTATGCTGCACTGCCTCTTCCTGCTCTTCATATGGGATTTGCAGGAAATCAGCTGTACCTGACGAGTGAGCTCCCTCTAAGAACTGCCACTGTACAGCATGGTGGCTTAACTGTATCTGAGATGCATCTTAACCCTAGCTACTCAGGTTACTATAACAGGAATGCCACGGGGAGGATGCAGCACTTCCGTCTCTGCTTTCCAAGCAGCAGAGCGTTTACATTGGTGGTCAAGCAGTATCAGCTAAGCAGCTGCTGTTACCATTTCTAATGAGGAACCTCTCCGGTGGCATTAACAGGCTGTAAAATGTATTGCTGAAGTGAGACATTAAGTGAAACTAAAGAAAGAAGGTTTTATGATCCTCTGCCTTCCGCTCGCCCTCTTTATATCTCCCCCTCCTCCATCTTCTCTAAAACAACTCATTAAACTAACAACCTTTGGCTCTGGAAAGTTAAACAGAAGCACTGCACGGTGAAAAAAGCCTAATTATCAATGCAGACACAGAAAAAAAATCATCTAAGTGGTTGGACAGCAGAGAAATAATGACAACAGCAGTGTTGAGCAAATTTCCAAATATTAGAATAAAATAACACTTTTAAACAGACACCTCTATGACTTATCGGTATCTGTCAATGTGCCAATAATAAGGTTTTTTTTTTTAATCCTTAATGAACTGCATTTGTAAGTCTAGGTATGAAATCCCCTGGATTAGACTGCGAGTCAGACTAGATGCATGCTGCATCCTAAAGAAGTGCATCATTATGCTATCAAATACTGACAGAAGACTGAATGCGAGCGAGCACAGATACACATGTTCAGAGAACAAACGACACAGATGTAGAGGGAAAAGAAAGTGAGAGAGAGAGACTTGCAGCATGAAGGCTGACATGTCCCCATGTCTATAAATAGACTAGAGAGGCTGACAGTCAGGAACAAAGCACTTTACACCAGCTATTCTGACAGGAAAAGGAGCAGAGGGACAACAAGACCCTGTATGTGCATGTGTGTGTTTGCGTGTGTGTGCCTGACAAAGTTTTACTACGTCTGCTCCCTTTCCTCAAGTCCCATCAGACACAAAACACCCACCGGAGACTCTTCCAAAACATTTAATTAGCATCTGCACTTTATCACTTTCATTATTTTCAGCCCTACTCTCCTCATTACTCTCCCTTCATGTCTTTCTTAAGCCCATCTCCCACTCTTTGCTGTAGATCCTTGGCTGTCTTTGCTGCTGACTCTTTCTGCAGTCTTTTTTAAAAAAACGCTTCAGTGTGTGCATTTTTAATCCTGCTTTCCATGTCTCCCTCTGTCATCACCCTTCACTCTTTAGCCTCTGATCTTTTTTTAAACTCCCTTTTTGTCTCCACTCTTTTCACAAAGTTTTGGCTGAGTCTAGCCTTTTTTTTTTTTTTTTTTTTTTAGCTCCTTAGAGTGGAGGGAGGTTTGAGTTCTCCTCAACCTCAAGTAGAAACGGTCGATCTGCTGTGATGATCTATCGGGCTCACGCAGTGCAGCTCAATTGGTTTTGGTTTAGTAAAGCTTAACAAAATTTTTTATCACCCCTCAATCTTAAGTCAGTCACTCCCTGAAGCACAGCGGGGCTTAAACTCTGCAGAGGACACACGATGCGACTGCTCAATTACGATAACGCTGATTACGCTCCGCAGTTCACTCCAATTTGGATTTCTGTGCTGCAGCAGTGGCATCAATCTGGTTCCGTTCTCACCTCCAGAACCCTTCCACTGATGTATCTGCTACAGGTCTCACATTTCACCCCATACTGGGCGTGGTAATCTGCCTCACAGTATGGCACTCCATCCCTGCAACATAGAAAAATAAAAAAAGACTCTGCTGTAGTGTGTCAAATGCACAATTCACCTTGTATGGGGAAACTGGCGATAAATAAGGAAAGAGCAGAGTTTGTGTTATAAAGAAAGAAAAACAGACTGTAGGGCATTTTGTTTCTCTGTCTTTTTTTTCCCTTTACACACTCACTTGCTGATGTACTCTCCAGTGAGGACCATGTTGCAGGTCCGACATCTGAAGCAGCTGACATGCCACTGTTTATCCAACGCCAGAAGAGACTGACCCTGCTTAATCTCGGCTCTGCATCCAGCACAGTCTGGAGAAAAAAGAGGGGAAAGAGACAAAAAGGGGGATGCAGAGAAATAAGGAGTTTTTAAAATGTTGTGGAGAGGAGAGAAACTGTAAGAGACAGAGAAAGGCAAAGTGAGCCCAAGGAGTAACTGTACATCTTTAAGCACTTACTAAGCTACTAAGTGCAGTTTTTTCACTGCCGCCACCTTAAATAAAACCCCTGTGCTACTTTGGGATGTTGTAGATCTGTGTGGTGTACTACTCTGCTGTAAGCGCTGTTAAAAATGAGTGAATGCAGGGAGGAAGCAAATATCACCAAACAGCTCCCGGGCTTAAACATTGCCGCATGTGAGACACACTAATCTCTATATGTTTCTTTTCTTCTCAAACTTTATACAAACACAGTGTCCATACATTCAAGTTCCCCTCAGAAAGATGCCCCAGCAGGTGTTACTGACCAACACTAAGAATGAAGAACAGCACAGAGGCTGCAAGTGATGCATGGCTGCTGAGTGTCAGAAGCCCTAAAAAAGGGTCGCCCCTCTGTTTGTTTGTATTAGATAGATGCCTGGCTTTAGCTTAACCTTTTTTGACCCGGTCTACTGCACATGAGAGTAAGTCACCAGGGACCGCTTCACTCTGCCTTGTCAGCCAAGACAAACTGTGTTTTGCAGTGAAAAACTGCAGTGTACAGACCTGGGTTTCTGCAGTCCAAATCAATCTTAAAAGTCATTTAGCGATGATTTTGCTGAGGGTTTTAGTCCCAGACTGTTTTTCTACTGAGTCATTCTACAGTTCTAATTTTAGCCACTGAAGGAAATAGGTATTAGATCATCTACAATTATGTAACAAAATTTGTGACAAGGAGTGGCCGGCTATGTCTGCAAAAAAAAAAAAAAAAAAAGCACAATAAATGAGGCTATTGCTCATCACACCTTCACCCAAAAAATTTTTAAATAATGGAAGGCATAAATTATGAAAAAAAAGTAACAGCTCATGACCCAAAACATATGACTTCATCTATCACATAAGGTGGTGTTTCTGTTCTTACGTGGGCAGGGTGGAGAGAAAAATGAAAGGAGTGAGTGGGGGGACACGCAACAAAGATGCCCAGCGAACTAGGGAAGATGGGTTTACATCATTGGCATACACACTCAGCTCTTATGCCACAGTAATATCCCCTATATACCTTTTGATGCTGAATGAATAGTATTCCAATTCTTATGAAGGGTTAGGATGTGAAATTACAGTACTGTGCAACATTCTTCTTTATATTTTACTCCCAGTCAGCCAGACCTTCTTGTCATTTTTAAAGTGGTCTTGAGCAATAGGTCTCCAGCCTTTTGAAGGTCTTTCAAAGTTTTTCTTTTGACATTGGATGCTTTTTCACCCATTTTCACTGCAGCCCTTGTACCTAACTCTTTCCAGAAGTATGATTTATTTATTTATTTTTGGTTAATCCACTTAACACTGACCTATGAATCATTCAAGAATTAAAAAGGCACTTAGCTCAACGGAGAAAGCCAGCGTTGTGTCTACACATAACAGACAACTTAGCAAAGAAGCAATTTTAAATTGTAACTTTAGGCACATTGTTACTAGCAGCCTGTTGCAAACAAATATAATTTGTTCCCATTGCTACAGCTGAATCTATGAAAAATGCCAAAGATAACACAGTTGGACAAGCATAAAATCTTATGTTTTCACAAACAATGTGATTCCCAAAGAGCTGTTTGGCATATTTGGCATATTGAACTTTGGCATATCTCGACATGGTGTGCTGTGTGTGCTGGAAAAAAAATGAAGAAACAAAAGAAGAAGAGCCAGGCCTAAAAGAAAAAGAAAATCTACAGCAGATATCTGAAAGTCATGTCTTTAAGAAATAGGGGGAAAAAATCCAGCAAAGACCTCACACAGGATCTGAGAGATTCAGTTAATCCATCTAGTGTTCACCGAAGCCTCCTCAGAACTGAGAAGAGAAATGCAATACCATCTGGAAATCGTCTGATTGGCATCATTTTTCAGTATGACAATGATCCCAAAGACACTGCTAATGCAGTAAAAACATACTTTTCTATCCAGTCACTATCAGTCTTGGATTGGCTTCCAGTGAGCCCATATCTCAACATTATTGAAGCAGTGTGGGATCATTTTGGCAGAGAACATGACAAAGGGCAGCCAGCATCCAAAGAAGAGCTTTGAATGTCCTTCAAGAAGCCTGGAGAACTGTTCCTGAAGACTGCTTAAAGAAATGACAAGAAAGCTGCCTGAGAGAGTTCAGGCTGTGCTGAAGAATAAAGGTGTTCACACCAAATATTCACGTTCAAGCTCTTTACAATTGAACAAACTCTGCTTTTGCCTTATATACTGTATTTCCACGTATGTTTGCATGTTTCAGTAAATCGCTGCATCTAGTTCTCATTTCCCTAGCAAAGTATAAAGAAATGAAGGGTGGCTCAATATTTTTGCACAGTACTACAAATCTGGAAAAATTTAATTTCTGGTGTATACGATAGCAAACTTTAATAATTCTCTCCCTGGCTCAATGCCTTTCAATGCCTTTTTCTTTTCTAACACTTTTGCACGCTAAGCATTTATTTACCTTCTTAAATACCCTGATTGTTATACAAAATGAGGCAGCGCATTCCGTGTCTGTGCTGTGTCCCGTCTGCACACACTGCATCCTCATAAGACGGAGTGATGAACATGTACCTGGGGAGCTGTTTGGATTTTATTCTCCTGAATGGAGCAATCTGGGGAGGACTGTTATTCACTGCCTCTTCGCCATCTGTTATTACTGAACAGCCAGTGAGCAGCAGACTTCTGTCTGTATGCTACGCTTAACAAATGATTCACTATCAGTCACTGTCCCGCTGCTGTATGATCACAATTTGTCATTTTAAATAACAAGAAGAAGACAAATAACTTCACTCTCGCGTAACATTTGCAGGAAGATTTGCAGAAGGAGGAATTATCCATATCTGGATGAAATGAGGAAGGAAGAGCTCTCTATGACCTTAAGTGAAGTATTTTGTTGTTGTTAAGCTTTTTCCTGAATGTGCTCCTCCAGTCAGCAAGGAGACTGCAGACTGTAGAAAGCCTCGAAGAGGAAGAGGAGATCCGAGAGGCGTTAAGACGCCATTCTCCTCTCCACTACTGAATGTAGATCATCCAGCTCTGATACCAGGAGTAAGCCAGCCATCTTAAATAGTTTGTGTCTTTTTGCATCATTCTTCCGCAGGTTTTATCATGGAGAGTATAAAATGGATGTAGCTAATGTGACGTCACCCGTTGGTTTTCTGCCATGTGTTTCCACCATCACCATCTTGGTTGTAAATGAGCTGGGGCGGGTCCAATGTGAGTCAATGTGAGTCTTCAAACTGTTCACAAACCCCAAATTACCATGGCTAGATCCTTGTATGTGAGAAGAAGAATTTTAAGATCTAGTAACACACAAGGTAGTGGGCTCATTATTTATGTTATTAATTTAATTCGATTTTATTTATATGGCGCCATTACAACAGTCGCCTCAAGGCGCTTTATATTGTAAGGTAACAACCATACAATAATTACAGAGAAAACCCAACAATCAAAACAACCCAATATGAGCAAGGACTTGGCGACAGAGGGACGGAAAAACTTCCTTTTAACAGGAAGAAACTTTGAGCAGAACCAGGCTCAGGAAGAGGCAGCCATCTGCCGTGACCCGTTGGGGGTGAGGGAGACAGGACAAAAGACATGCTGTGGAACAAAGGCAGAGACTAATCATAGCTATTGATTAAATGCAGAATGGTGTATAAATAGAGTGAAAAGAGGTGAATGAAAAAGAAACACTCAGTGCATCATTAGAACCCCCCCAGCAGCCTAGGCCTATTGCAGCATAACTAAGGGATTGTTCAGGGTCACCTGATCCTGCCCTAACTATAAGCGTGATCAAAAAGGTAAGTTTTAAGCATAATCTTAAAAATAGAGAGGGTGTCTGTCTCCCGAATCCAAACTGGGAGCTGGTTCCACAGAAGAGGGGCCTGAAAACTGAAGGCTCTGCCTCCCATTCTACTCTGAAGTATCCTAGGAACCACAAGTAAGCCAGCAGTCTGAGAGCAAAGTGCTCTGTTGGGGTGATATGGGACTATAAGGTCTTTAAAATAAGATGGAGCCTGACTATTCAAGACCTTGTATGTGAGAAGAAGAATTTTAAATTCTATTCTGGATTTAACAGGGAGTCAATGAAGAGAAGCCAATATGGGAGAAATCTGCTCTCTCTTTCTGGTCCCTGTCAGTACTCTAGCTACAGCATCTTAGATCAACTGAAGGCTTTTCAGGGAGCTTTTAGGACAGGCTGTAAGTAATGAATTAGTCCAGCCTAGAAGTAATAAATACATGAATAAGCTTTTCAGCATTATGTTGAGACAGGATGTTTCGAATTTTAGATATATTATAGCTTACATATTTGTTTAATATGTGCATTGAAGGACATATCCTGGTCAAAAATGACTTCAAGATTCCTCACAGTGTTACTGGAGACCGAGATAATGCCATCCAGAGTAAGTATCTGGTCAGACACTGTGTTTCTAGGCTTTGTGGGGCCAAGTACAATAACCTCAGTTTTAGCCTAATTTAGAAACAGGAAATTAGAGGTCATCCAGGCCTTTATGTGTTTAAGACATTGCTGCAGTTTAACTAATTGATGTGTGTCATCTGGTTTCATGGATAGATAACACTGGGTATCATCTGCATAACAATGAAAATGTATGCAATACTTTCTAATAATAGTGCCTAAGGGAAGCATGTATAGTGTAAATAGAATTTGGTCCCAGCACAGAACTCTGTGAAACTCCATAATTAACCTTAGTGTGTGAAGAAGACTCTGAATTTACATGAAAACAATTAACTGGGGAGACTAAATGATATATGTGTGAACGTGCAGTGAACAAAACCTCTGTTCCCTGTGTGTTTATTGTTGGCAGTAATGGAGGATGTGTCTGCTTGTGTTGCATAATTCTCAGCTGGCAGATCAACGCGACAGGTTGGAGCACTGATTTGACAGACACATGATTAGCTAAATGAGCAAAGTAGGCTTCATGGACATGTCGCATTAGCTTTAGTGCACCGTAGTGCCTGGTGGCCCTAAACAGAATGGACAGAGTGAGGTGGGCGCTGGACTTACGGCTGGGCCCGTGGATCTTGATCGGTTCATTTGACTTGACAAGTGTGTGGGAGCACTGCTGGCACACGCAGTCCTTTCCACTGAACGTCACCCTGTCTCCGATTGGAAAGGGTTTACTGAGGAGGCAAAAAAAGACAGAGAAGAGAATTAGAAAGCGGAGCACAATGGGCGTTAAAATGCCTGCAGTAATGCTGTGTTTACATCCAAGTCTAGTGTATTCATTGAAATAACAAATGGGTGCTGGCAGGGACATGATTCTGTGACAGACAGGCCATAATCCTGCTGAGACGAGCTGAATGCAGTCTGACATCCTCTGTGAAACTGAAAAAAACATTTGCAAACAGTTGTGATGATGGGTTAATAGGATGCTGATTGTTACAGGAGCACCTGGGTGCTCTGTGATTAAAGAGGCGATAATGCAACAGGCTTCTGAAAGGAAAACTAGCTCTCTCAGTGAGAATAAAAACTTATTAGGGAGACTTCGTGGAGCGCATACTGATTTTAATTGTCTGTTGCTCTCTCTCAGTCTAGCCATTCAGTTTGCCCTCCCTACACAGCTGATGCCACCAGGTCACTGTTTTCAAGGGTTTAAAGAAATAAAGAATAATAAAAACATGTGCGTGCTGACAGGCAGAGAATACGACAACCAGGCAACACCAATGAAATCAAATTTACCACATCATGATGCGCTGTTTTGCCTCACTTTCCTCTCCTTTTCAAGGAGACAGATTGATTTCCTTATGACCAGGGAGAATGAATGGGAAGCTAAAAGGCTTAGAGAAGGCTGTGTAAAAGACATAGATGGCAATAATCCTTTTACTCCCCCACCGAGGCCTGGAGCCAGAGCCAAGACCCAGAGGGAGGCTTGAGTCTCCAGCAGGGCTCCCAGTCAGCACACATGAGTGCAGCACATCCGCGTCCAGACGCTTGGAGGTGTTCAGAGCGAGCACGTATAAAGTCTTCTGTCTCACTGTCTGTCTTTGCTAACGCCATATTGTAGATTTGAGCCTTTGTGTCTTTATTTTATTCACAGAATAGCAACATCCAAACATGAAAGGTAAGACAGGAGAGCAGAACAGATGAACAGATGAGCCATAATATTGTTTTATTGATTCAAAAAGTCATCCCTCATTCAAGCTCTGCCTGACTGTTCGTATGAGCTGGTCATTGTGTTTGTGGTGTTCCAATCAAATGTTGCAGACAGGGAAGTTGCAGGGTGTTCCTCCCATTTTTCTCCCATTTTTGCTTTACTTTTTTCATTTTCATTTATCAACCATTATAAAGGCTGATACTAATAGAGCCCGAATGATATATTGGCCCTATCTAATTTTTATACATGGCATCTCTTTTGAGGTCTGTAGTTGTATCCAGCTCCAATCACAACAGACTAAATGTCTTCTACATGTCTGAACATAGCAGTCACATTGTATAGTTCAGCAGAACCAAGTACCAGAAATGTTATGATGGTGCAGAAAAGCATCTTAGTGCGTGTATGACCTTGCCTTTACCTGTGTGTTACTCTCACTCCCTCAAGACACTCTTGCCTTGTCAGCCTTTTGCAGCCCTTTAAAAATTTACTGTGTTTACATATTTAATGCTTTTTTTTCCCTTAACTGGCCCAAAAAGTAAAGCTATTTCTGGCTTTAGGGGTATGTCCTCTTGCTTTGATCATCACTGCTTTAAAAAAGCATTCACATGGAAAAGTGAAACTTGCAATCGGCCTTCATTAGAGCCGAGGCAGTGATGACAAAGAAGTCAAAGTGGAATAATGATGAGGACATGAAGGAAGACAATGTGATGTGGCGGATGATTAAGAGCGCAAAGATTATTATTTGTGAATAATGAGAATGATGAAGAGGAGCAAGAGCAAGGGAGGTGTGTCCAGAAGGAAGACAGGAGTGAAAGATGAAGGGAAGAAAGGACGTACAAGCAGGAACAGTCAGCAATGTGACAGGGGGCAGACGGAGCACGAAAGAAGAGATTCACCCTTTGGCTTCTTGCTGTCTCTTCTAGTTTACTCCACATACACTGACAACACATGCACATGGACACCCACACACACACACACACACATCCCCTGTCACTGCCAGGGCTGCTTCACTGCCTGTCTCTGGCCAGTTGGTGTCATTTCATTTTTTTTATGCCCACAGCTGCTGGGTATGAATGTGCTGGGTATCAGGCAATGTCAAGCAGATACCCGACAACAATCTCTACTCTCTTGGAAGAGAATACTATAAGTAAGCTAAAAGGCTGCTCCTTTATTTACAAGGGGTCACTATAGCAGGTGGCTCCACATATTTGATTTGGCTGATTTTTACAACAGGTACCCTTCCGGACACAACCCCCAAGGGATTTGTGTCTTCTCCCAGGACCAAACCAGAGATTTTCCAGTTATTAGGCAAGTGTGTAAACCACTACACTATGGAGCCACTCACTGCTGTAAATAAAGGCCATTACAATCTAAAATCTACACTACAGCAAAGCAAATGAGAGACCTGTCATCCCATATATACAGTATAGCATGCATGTACACATATAGTGACATGGTTAAATAAAATAAGAAAAGGAGCCAACAGTGATGCTTAACGTGAACACCAATGGAGGTCATGGGAGGGATGACCTACTTTTACTAAGCCTAAAAACGTGATACACCAGGTCAGCTCTCCTATCATGTCTCGACTAAGCAAAACAACAGACTGCCTGAGATTTCCAATCATACGTTTGTTTACATTTTGAAGATGAATCATAAGTTAATTATTAAATCCCCCATGAAAACAAAAACAGACAATTTACTGTTTCTTGCTTTTAAAGATGCAACTTCTGCTGCATCATTTCAAACATGACTGCATGGTCATGAGGCTAAAAATAGTGACTCACAGCTGAAAAGTAAAAAACAACCAAGCATTTCTTATTCAGCACCTCCACAATCTGTTTTCTTTTGCCCGTCGCATCTATCATGCTGTTCTCTAACAAATGACTAAAAAAGTCAGATAAAGAAAAGTACAGATACTCTACAGAAGTCAAATAACAGGTCTCACACATTTATTATGCAATACATAAAGCTGCAGGCTGAGTGCATGCTACTAGTAGTGGCTAACACTGACAACATTATAATGTTTTTCTATACTATATATATATATATATATATATATATATATATATATATATATATATATATATATATATATATATATACAATTTCAAGATAATCAAGAATAACTAAGGTAACTAATATGCATAGGCAACTTTTATTTAGATGAAGTCATAATATATTTCCTGCTTTCCAAAGGTTAACAGTTCTGATCAGCTAGCAGGTGAGCATAGCATCTTGCTGGGAGTGATTGTTTAGCCATTCTGAATAGGTGGAGACTAAAACAGAGCAAAAAAGAGAGTCATTGTTGTCTTTGTGTGTAAAAGTGATTAAATTCTGTCCAACACTGTAGGAATAGCAGTTGCTGTGACTTGTGGTGAACTGTGGACAGACGGACTGGCCATCACTGATCCCCTGAGCTCATGAGCTCAAGGACCTGATGAGCTAAAATTTATATTTCAGAAAGTTCTTCTGCTCTGTGTGTGTGTGTGTGTGTGTGTGTGTGTGTGTGTGTGTGTGTGTGTGTGTGTGTGTGTGTGTGTGTGTGTGTGTGTGTGTGTGTGTGTGTGTGTGTTGTGAAAAGGAACATGCATACCTGCAAACACTGCAGACAAAGCACTTGGGGTGGTACGTGCGTCCCAGAGCAGAGACCACTTCTCCTGTGATGAAGGTGTCACAGCGGTCACAGCGCGTACCATACAAACGCTGATAGTCTGCCGTGCAGATGTATTCGCCCTTCTTCTGGAAGAAGCCAGATTGTGCTAAATCACATTTACACACTGTGGACAGAATGGTGGGAGAGAGTGAAAGTGGGACACTGAGAATAGTAAGGCATATAAAATAGTATTCTATATTTCTGTTTTAGATTCTATTTTTGGCTTTCCAATTGAAGTAAACTCATTTTTCTTTTTCTGTCACGTGCTCTTTCTCTCTGTTTTATTCCACAACGTAAACATGATTTTTCAGTCAACATTTTTTTCATTCAGTCTGAGCGCCCTCCTTTTTACCTGTTTGTGTGTGTGTGTGTGTGTGTGTGCTTGCTTGTGCTGTGTGTCTGTATGTCTTCACACACGGCTGCTAGGGAAGTTATTCAGTTCCAGGCAGTGGCGAGCCAATTTGCAGTGATGGGAATATAATGATATAATCAGTGGAAAAGTCATTTTGTGCTAAACAATGTGAAGAAGGAGACAAAACAACAAACCACAAGCTTCCAGCATCATCAGAACATCCAATACAGTCTCATTACATTTCACTGGACAAGACATCAACATTTCTTGCTGTGTATGCACAAGGTAAGTACTCGGTTTGTGTATGTGTTTCTATATGTTGTGTATCCTACGCAGACAGTATGTGCTACAGCCCTGTGCTGTGTAACTGAGAGGGAGTTCCAGTGGGTGTAACAAAATAGCTAAGAGGTGTTTTCACAGATCAGTGGCCAGTGTGGTCTCTGGTTTCTTCCTATGTGGTTTACCAACAGGAAAAGCTGACGATTACTGGAACCTGTGACTGAAAAATACTGCTCTTATCTGATATACATTCCACTAATGAAGGTCACCAGTACATGCATAAACATTTTTTAAAAACTGTTTCAACCAAATGAGAAATTCTTGAAAACAACATAAACATAAACCTTTACCAATGCGGAATTTCCCCCTCTGTTTTGGGATTATAGCCTTGACCCATTGCTTACTCACTTGCTGACACTTGCACTGTAATTAGGCTTCTGCATTGTATACAATTATCATGTGACATAACTACAACCACTATGTAACAGGTCAGGTGGTAAATATGCAGATGGTTGCCTGCCTTTGCGCATAATGATCTAATATGAAATGAGGGTCTTTTTTTCTATGCACAAAGCAAAATCTGAATGTCATTTTTTTTCCACATTTCAGCACCAAAATGTCTATATGTAGTTTACACTGTCTATAGACAGTTTACATGTTTAAGGTTGTTAATGTCACTAACCATGATGTAATCCTAGTTTGACAAGTTGAATTTATTGCTTCAGGCTGTTTGTACTGTAGGCGTCTTTCCTGGCGTAGGGTTCACTACAGGATACGTCCCCAAAGCAGGTGAGTTGTATGCTTATATGCACATGGCAGTAGTACCTTAATTAATTAATTATTCATAACTACTGATTATTATAAGAGTGTAACCTCCAGAGAAGTGCACAATCTGTACTTTTCTACACCTCAGACCATCACGATCATGTGAAAAAGAAAGTTTTCATGAGTCTCTCTGCAGTTCTACCAAAAACTAAGTACGCCCTTAATGCTTCAACATGAATTAAGAGCGTAAGTAGCAGCCAGGCGCTGCTACAGTAAATGCACTTGATTAACTGAGAACCAGCAAGTGTGAGCATTTATAAGCAGTTTGCTGGTCTGGAGCATTCAGGTGTGTGTTAACACAATGTCACAATCTTCCCAGGAGTAGAAACATCCCTGCAAATTCACCCCAAGGACAGACCGTGCAATTCTCAGAGAAACTGCAAAAAAAACAAGCACTAGATCTCAGGCTCTACATACCTCAGTTAACATGTTAAATGTTAAAGTTCATGACAGTACAATCAGAAAAAGACTTAACAAGTATGGCAGGATGGCTTAGATTTATAAAGTTGCATCTGAACAAACCACAAGACTTCTAGAAAAATCTCCTTTGGACAGACGAGACCAAAGTGCAGATGTCTGACCATAATTCACTACCTTTAGTGAGAACCAAACATAGCATATAAGCACAAACACCTCATACCACCTGCCAGCACAGTGGTGGAGGGGTGATGATTTCGGTTTGTTTTGCTGCCACAGAACCTGGGCACCTTGCAGTCATTGAGTTGACTATGAACTCCTCTGTTTACCAAAGTATTCTAGAGTCAAGTCTGAGGCTATCTCTCTGACAGCTAAAGCTCGACTGAAATAGGGTCATGCAACAATACAATGATCCCAAGCACAGCAGCAAATCTACAACAGAATGACTGAAAAAGAGTCAAGGTGTTGCAATGGTCCAGTCAAAGTCCAGACCTCAACCTGATTGAAATGCTGTGGTGGGACCTTAAGAGACCTGTGCATAAACAAACAGCCACAAACCTCAATGATCTGAAGCAACATTGTGAAGAAGAGAGGGGCAGAATTCCTACAATATGAGACCCTGATAAAGTCAAACAGAAAATGTTTACTTCAATTTATTGTTGCTAAAGGTAGTTCTACAAGGTCTTCAATCATGGGGTGTACTTAGTTTTCACAGAACTGCATAGGTAATTAACAAAATATGCCAAAAGTTAGATTTCAAACAAACAAACACAAAAAGAGAAGAAAAATATCCCATGAGACGATAAATGACTGTTAAATTGTCACTACACATAGAAAGAATTTTCAGGACATCTGAAAATCACCACTTAAGTATTAAAAAATATATAAACTATCTTGGTAATCATTAATAAACTACTTTTGACATGACTGTGTTATTGTGCTTGTGTCGTGTGGAACACAACACCTACTGAACACAGAGACTCTTGCATAAATGACCCCCAAAAAGATTAGGTGAACTTGTTGTGTTGTTGGACCTTAGTGCAGAAACACATCACATATCCCCAGTAGAACAGGAGGTCTTGGGTTGGAAGCAATGGTCAGTGAGTCAGAAACACATTCAGCATATGCTTCCCATAACAACACAAAACAAGAGTTTCAAAAATTGAATGGCAGTATGTGCGTGTTTCTGCGTGTGTGTTTAATTTTCACTCAACTGCTTTAATCAACTACTGATGGCGTGATGACCTGTGCAGGGGTGTACCTTTTGTCTTATGACAGCTGGGATAGGCTGTAGCCTGCCCCACAACCCTAAGCTCAATAACAGTTTAAAAAATGGATGGATGTATGAATGGCATGATGTTAACTGGTAACTGATGAGAAACTCTCCAGTGTTTCTACAGTGAAGCCCAACCACTGACTATTATCACAACATGTAAAGGAAATATAAGCTTTCGGGAAAATCGGGAGGTTAACTATCAGGTTCGCTGCTGTTAAATGACTGCCACAGTAAATAAACATTTTAATTTACCAAGGCGTCACTCATCTTATGGTGGCATGAATCACCTTCAATACCAATAACTTAGTGATAATAAATGGTTTTATACTGGCCATACACTATAGAGATTGGGCTGCTGCTCCAGGCAGTACTTGGCTCCCACCAGCCATCCAGTTTTCAGTGTTTGCTGGCAGGCTGTGAGTTCACAGACACACAGACATACACATAAAACCTTCAAAGGGGCTCATTTAATCTCAAGCTGTTTATGAGTGGAGAGCATTGACTTAATGGTGTAATAAAAGATCAATGGGCCCTCACTTAAAAACAAAACAATCTCCCTCAGGAGGATGGAAACACATAAATCCATCCCTGATGAGGTGGCACGCTGCATATGCAGAGATAGTGTGATGGAATTGGGCAACGTGTACACTGAGACATGATCACAGCAGATCTTTATCATTTTGACATCTCACTGGCATAGTGGAAAGGTGGCTGCAGATTTGCAGTAGAAGGAGCAAAAGAAGATCCATGAGGAGGTCCACAGCTTACAGATATAAAATAGCTTGTTTATTTAAATGTGTGTGTGTGCATACGCCAACCACATTTCCAGAACCACTGAACAATGGCACAGAGCTTCAGAAAAGTGCCTCGACTGCAGTTTGAGCCAGACTAACTAAAGCTCTTACCAGAAACCCAAATCACAGGCTATCCAGTTCAGTTTATGGAAAAAAGGGAATGAGAGGGTAAATATTTCCACATCTATTAAGGTTTTCACCACGGAAAAAAAAAAATCATTGTGTCTTGAAATGCCATTCACTTAATGAAAACAATGTTTTCATCATCTCAAACTAAATTGAAGTCAATTTACTGGTTTAATCTTCTCTGGTTCTCTCTTGCCTTTCTTTTTTCTTCTACTCCCCCCCCCCCCCCTCCCCCCCATCTTTCTCAGAATGACTTGCTTTTCAGTCTCGACCCAGATTGATTTCTAAATGAGTGAAATCTGCTCAATTAGCCTAATGCACTGTATCCATTAGCATACGGACGCCTGACCAAATCACAGCCAGCTGAACAGATCTGCTCAGCCTGGATTGGATGAGCTGGATGGATGGTTCACCTGTTGGCTAATGGCACTGTTTCCTTCAGACTGGGCGATTGGCTGGATGCACTGCAAAGGACGTCCCCCCTTACTCAGTTGCCAGGAGGGCATAAACCTTCCACGGTTGCCCTAGAGACAGCTAGGTCCCAGTCTGAATGATGAGGTGGTGGTGGTTCTGGTGGCGGCTCATTCGGAGGCACACGGGGGCTGTAAATACCAAACCCCACCTGTGAGAATCTGATGTTCTGCAGCCAGGTTCTGACTTATTTAGTTCTAACCTAAACAAACAAATATCGGCAGACATTACTGATGTAAATTGGCATTTTGCAGCTCACGTATTAACATTTGCTTACTCTTTTTGTTGCATTTAAAGACCTATTTTTTTTTTTTTCTTTTACAGCATATTCCTGTAACTACAAAGATGCCTATTATTATGAATGGAATTATTACATCAGATTAAATTATAAGTATCCTTTATAAATTTACTTTTTAGATATTTGAAAAAGTGCAATTCTTCACAATTGCTTAAAAGTGTTTCCACTTTTAGAAGTATACTTGGAAGGAGTCCCTCTGCTTTTCAAATGCTCTCAATTCAGCCGTGACCATCAAGAATAGTTTCTAAGCTCATCCCTCAAAATTTTACGTGCCAGCGCTGTGGGTGGAGTTGGGACTGAAGCCGGTGTCTCTGCTGCTGCACAGTTGTGGCCTAGCTTGGCTCCAAGAAGAAAGATTTTGGTTACAGCCACACAACCAGCACCACATGGTGCGGGCACACACCCATAAAAACGAGAGCCCAGTACAACCGACTGAAAACTTTTCTGGTCTCTTTTAATATCCTCTGAATATGCCGTGGGGATTTTTACTGTACACATCCCACACTGACATACAAAACTCAAAAGTTAATAAAAAGACTCTGCTTTGTTTGTTTGTGTAAGAAACAACTATTATTGTGTGGAGACATTGTTCAATTTACTGTCACTTAAAAGTCTAAATAAAAACCAGCTTTGCAGAAGTAAATTAGATCAAACACTCAATTTCGTCTATTTGCTCATTTTATGGCCTGCTAATGAGGAAAACTGAAAGATGCTGTTTCTCTCCTTGATATATTTCATTTTTTGGCAGCGCAGGAAGCATCCAGAGATCATAAGTCTCCTTATTAGAGGTTAGCATGTAGGCTGGTGTCTGCAGCTGTGGTCATTATAACTGCACTGATTAGGCATCCACGGGGGGTCTGCCTGATTGGGTATTTATCTCCAGCCAACAGACGCAATTAAAATTCCCTTCTGAAAGTCAGCCCAGGCCGGAACCCCAAAATAGTCCTGACACCACCCCACCCCACCCCCCATCCCTCCCCTTCTCTTTCTTTGCCTTTCCGTTTCAAGACTGCTTCCAAATCTTTGTGGCTCTGAGCACAAGGTCTGCACTTTATCTCAATTTGCACCCTCTCTTCCCACCACTACGGAGCTGCACCTCAATGCAATCTTTTACAGTGTCTCTCTTCTCTCCCCAATCCCACTCCAGTCCCTCTCTCTCTCTCTCTCTCTCTCTCTCTCACTGTGACTCTTCCCACTGCTAATTATGCCACTGTTAGGCCTTCATAATGTTCTATTAGGTGAATGGACATGCTTTTGCAGTACTATAAAATACCCTCACAGCACACTTTAATTGCTGTCAGCATTGTGCTAATTTTCAGGGCTTTTTCAGGATAATACAGGCAACCACAGGCAATTTAGCAAAGGGACATTTAGTAGCAGGGCAGTGACAAGTTCCATTAGAGAAAGTACTTCAGACGCACATCTGTGCTACCAACATGGGGCCCTAGCTGCCCTCTCCCTGTCCCCCCGGATCTGAGCCTCTCTGACAGGAGGGGACACTTCAAGAGTAAATAATGTGTTTTCTCAAGTTGTGCCAAATCGTGGGGTGGTGGAAGAAGGGGTCAGACAAAACAGGAAGAGGAGAGAGACAAAAGGCACACTAGCAGCTCTGTGCTTCAATCTCAATACTACTAACAGGGGTACAGTTGCACTGATAACACGGGTTGGCCTTTTGTGCATATTTTTACAATGCACACCATTTATTTTTCATCTATTAGCATGCTAAAGCTTGTTAATTAGCATTAGTCTTGATGACAAGCCAAACATGTCAGCTGATGATAGCATGATTTCATTGTCTAGGAAGAATTTAGACATTTGTACCAAATTTGTGACAATCCATCAAGCTGATTTACAAAATAAACTTCTGATGAATCAGCATATTTAGTAGGGTTGATTCCCCTACAATGATCAGTGACTGTATAAAATATCAATCAAATCCATCAAGTAGTTTTTGGATATTTTAGTCTGGACCATCTGGTCAGTGCTGCCATACCTAGAGCTCTCCTTCTAGCACGGCTAAAGGAAAACAGTAATATAAGACAGAAGGAGATGTTTTTATAGAAGAGGGCAAGAGGAGCAGGAGGCGGGCAGGCAGCTAAAGGCTAAAGCGGAGAGAACTCATGCATGAGTGGCAGGGCTTCCCTCATATTTGGCTGCTGTAGTTGATGTAGACAGATGGTTGCCCAGTGGAGTCTCTTCATACCAGCAGACCAGCCCTGCTGCTGAGGCCTTCAGCTTTTAACCCTAAGAGAGCTGATCAGAGATTCTGAGGGGATGGGAAAACAGGCGTGAACGAGATTACAGACCCACAGAGACAAGCACGTTGCTAGAGATGAGGCTTTGTAATAAGCCCTGAAAATGCTCCAGTTATCGATACAGATGATGTACTGTTTTAGTGTCCAAATGTGTTTGTCCAACACAGCATCTTCTTTACCGTCGCAAAATCACTCCTTCTCCCGTGATTTCTGGATGGTAAACCAGACACTTGCACACCTAGGAAGCTGCACCTCACTGTAGCAAACACACAGACACACACAAACACAGACACACATACAAGAAACAGAAACGGGTCTCAGTGTGTGAAAGCCCTCTGGACCAAGACACTTTGGGAGAAACGAGCAGAGGAATAATCTCTGTCATTTGAACCAAATCCAGAGTCGTCAGGGAAAAGCGCCACTTCCTTGCCACACTCCCTTCTCCCTCTGCCGGAATCTCTCCCTAGCAACCATGCATTGGCGTGGTGATTGGACCGGCGTACCAGCGGTTGCTATAGCTACAGGAAGCTCCCCTTTCCTTTAACCCCCCACGTTTTTTTCTTTTTCTGTGTCTGTCTTTCTCTTTCTCCTCATAACCTTGCTTTCTTTGTTTTTCCTCTTTATTCCTCTCCATTTGTCTTTTTTTTTTTTGTACTCCCCACATTATTTCTCTCTATTACAGTCTCTCCCTTGCCTTCAGAGAGCAAGGGCATTACAATACAGTAGGCTGATGTTGTTATGATGGCATCCAAAGGGAGGCTGGACTGACTGAGACAGATCTGCAGAGAAAGAGCCAAAGATGCTGCTGTTTTATAAGAGCCCCGGTGAGAATATGAGCTAGAGAGGGAGCATTAACAGAGCAGTCAAGTATTTATCTGACCTGTCTGAATAAATCTGCTGTTCCCCTTAGCACTGTTTTATGAGAGAAATCTGCTTTGTATCAGAAAATAAATAACTACTGGGAGCAGCTTTGCAGTTTATGTGCGAATGTGTCTGTGTTTGCATCTGTCTCCTTTTCTGGTTGGATATTAGCTTCTCTGCTTCTGTGTTCTTTGTTGGTCTGTGAGTTTGGCTGCACGGGAAGAAAGCACCTATTTTGCCCTTTATTTGTTTTACATTTGAGTTAGCCTTATGCTTGTGCCACTGACAGGCCCCTCTGTTACTGCTGGAATCTAAGAGTGCCAATTATGCTTTGGGTAAATGTGGTCACTATGTCATTGGACCAGTATGCACTAGTCAGCCCATATAGCAGTAATAGAACACTCCATCATCAAACACTATAGCCAGCTGCTGAGACGTGCTATAGGACACATATATTCAGGAGCTGATTAATCATTCTATGAGCTGGCTTCTGTCTTCAGCATTTTCCAGACTTCTTTTTTTTTTTTTTCTCGAGATATTTTCAAGCTGATTGCGTGGCTGCTTTTTTCATGCTATAATCAGCTGCAGTATAATGGGTTCAAATGAGATGATTAGTGATCTGTTCCTCCTCTAACTAATGCATGAGAGAGGAATTATGGTAATGTAGCATGCAGAAGGTTCATACGTGTGGGCAAAGGCAGAGGGAGGATAAAATGATCAATGAGGTGGCTATACGGGCTTTTATATGTCAAGAGAATGTGAGTGGAAGTAACTGAGAGTGTCAGACTGTTTAAGACTGACTGGTCATGAACTATTCAGTGGGGCATAGTCAGCCCTTTTGAGGAGAAAGCAGACTGGATGGAATAAAGACAGAAAAGGAGGAGAAGTAGCAAAAAAAAAAGAGGAACATTTTTTTGTCATGGTTTTGCAGTGGAGATGAAAGCAGTGGTCAAGGTCAATAACCTGCACACTCAAGCTGATTTTTGACAGTCAGGAAAGAGCAAAATCAAATGAGGAAACACACTCTAATCTCAAAGTTCATAAACTCAAGTGATAGATAAAGATATTGGCTGCAGGCAGTGAATTTTCACCGCGGTGTGTTGGCATAATACGGTTTAGCCATTAGCCTCCAAATCGCACACGCGGCTTGCCAATGTCATCCTGCTCCAAGATGAGAAATTGATTTCATGCTTGGGTGACTGTCATCAGGAAAAAGATGGAGAAAGCAAAAGAGAGAGACAGAAGAAGAGTAAGAAAATCACAGAAACAGCAACCGAGATGGACAGACATACAGAAAATCCTGCCACTACATTCAGAACATTTTTGCCTTTAGAAAATATCCAGAGAAGTAATGAAAAGCAGTGACTGTTAACGCAGACAAAAGAGGAAAGATGGGAGTTTAGGAAGTTCAAAAGAACATGGAACATGTTTGTGTGTGAGGGGGATTTACACGCTGAACAATAAAAGCTTTAGAAAACTGCTGGGTTTGCAGAAGTCCATACAGGAGAGCATATTATGGGCAGGGATGTGTCCGAGTCCGGCCACACAATAGTGCCCCATTGCCTCATGGGAAGAGGAGAACTCTCTGGAACATGAGAGGAGAGATTTGTCTGATAAGTGTGCTCAGATGATGCGATCAGTGACAGCTTTCCATTACCGTTACGCTGCTACGAGTGAGGGGAAGAGGAAGAAAAGAAAGTGAGAATCAGATTGGTATTATACTCGAGTGAGGATGCAATGTTTAGGCGACACAAACGACACCCCCATCCCCCCTCTTTTTCTCTTTTCTGCTTGCTTTCAGTGCTCCCCCCCCCCCCCTTTTTTTTTTTTCTCTGGGGCACAGCACAGAGCCTTTCGATTGGTTAATAGCACCATAGAGATGCTGAGAATATCCACCAACCAGGGCCCGGGTGCCCCTTCACACCGTTACCACAGCAACCCCACACAACCACAGTGAGCGTGCACACATGTATACAGTAGATGTGCACGCTTATAAACACAAGTGCATGTGTGCACAATAAGCTTTTTTTTCTGTATGTGTGACAGCTAGATGTAACAACAATCCTCCAATGAATAGCCTTCCGTGAGTTTATCAACTGCAGAATGTCTGGGAGCTGCACAGCACTGTAGTGCAGAGAATAATAAACCCAACTTATCCAGCATGGCGTCTTAAACTTTGAAAGACTACACAGGATATTTTATTATGTAAAAATATTATAAGCGCTTTAAGTGCCTGATGACATTTTTCCTGTCTCATTACAAAAAGTCAAAAACTAAAACAAAAATTAAAGAATGAACTATCCTTATGTAAAAAGCCTTCTTTTTTTTTTATTTATTTGCACTGAATAATTTTTACAGGGAAAAGTGCAATGTTCACCTAACCTATGAAGGTATATGTGTGTGAATGCAATACCTGCAAATGTCTTGAGATACCCTTTATTCCTTTATATTTTTCTAGGAAATGGAAAACGGGTGCTGCCATTTATTGAAATGTGCAGACATGCGTGGAAATACAGTATTTAAGGCAAAAATAGAGTTTGTACAGTTCTCACAAGCTTGAAAGTTAATATTTAGTATGAACTAATTTATTCTTCAATACAGCCTGAACTCTCTGAGGCAGCTTTCTTGTAATTTCTTTAAGTAGTCTTCAGGAATCGTTCTCCAGGCTGAGAGCCTTTTCTCCTGATTTCCCTGTCAAGGATGGCTTCCTGACAGCCACCCTCCCAGTGAGACTGTTTCTGATGAGGCTTGAGCGAACAGTAGATGGATCAACTGAAGGACCAGATGGATCTCTCAGGTCCTGTGTCAGTTCTTTACTGGATTTTTTCCTATTTCTTAAGGACATGACTTTCAGATACTCTTCATTTGCAGTAGGTAGTTTTTTTGGGTCTGCCACTTCTTCTTCTGTCCTCTACTTGTCCAGTTTCCTCAAGTTTTATAAGTACACACTGCACAATATTCTGAGATATGCCAAGTTTTCAGCTAACAGGTCTTTGGGAATCACCTTGTCGGTGCAAACATAAAATTTTATGCTTGTCAAACTGTGTCAATCATTTTTCAGATATTCAAATAAAGAAATGATGTGCAATGATGTGAACAAATGATGTTAGCTGCTAGTAACAAAGTGCCTAAAGATACAATTTAAAATTGGTTCCTTGCCAAATTCTCTGTTATGTGTTAGTTAGGTGCCTTTTCTATGTTTGAATGATACATAGGTCAGTGTTAGGTGGCTTAACAAACAAACAAAATGGGTAGGTACAAAAACTGGACTGAAAATGATTAAAGAAGCAGCCAATGTCCAAAAATAAAAATAAAAAAAAACATTCAGAAACTGTGGAGAACTATTGTTCAAGACCTTTTTTTTAAAAAAAAAAATAACAAAACGGTCTGGCTCTTAGAAGCAAAATATAAAGAAATTAGGTGTGGCTCAAGACTTTTGCACAGCGCTGTATGATCCTTTAGCACTTCAGAATATATATTTTTCTGTGTATGTAAAAACGTTTACTCCACATCCCTTGGAGGGCATTAAACAACAATAAAGCCCTTGATCCACACAACTTGTGCAGCCTGTGCAGCCGTACTGCAGAAAAGGTGTGGCAAGATGATTCCTTTTTCATTTGTCATGGAGTGTATTCATCACAATTCATCTGCAAAGAACTGCAAAGTAACCTGCGACTGACTGTCTTTGCTTTAGCATAAAACTATTAACATAATTCTGAGAACACTAGCTCGAGGCTGTACAGCAGCATGACAAACAGCATTCCTCGCTTCTTTCATTTCCAGTTTTTCAGTTTACACATGCACAGACACTTGCTCGTCACGAGCCCCATTCAGACTCGCCCTTCACTCTGGAAATGTTGCCAATATTACATGTCAGTTTTGCGCTTGAAACAAACTATGAGTCGGTACGATTTTTGCTGAGCCAAATAAACATATAGATCCCATTCCTCAGATTGTCAACCGCCTAAATTTCCCTCAATTTTAAAGTCATTTGGTCACAGTATGAAAACATTTTGTCTGCAAAGTGTGCAATAAAACCAATGTACATCGTGTCAGAATGTACGTTTCTCAAAATGTTAATTAACGCGGCAGTAAAAGATGTCAGAGAGCATGCTGCTGTGCAAATGTGCTTTGCACAGTACACAAACAAGAATTACAAAGGTAAAAAGTATTCTACACAGCTGCTGCACTAACAGGATGTGTGATTATGCCACCATTTGAATCTACTGGAGGTCACCAGTGTTCTTATACTGCAAAGCTAAGTCAGTCTCATTAGTCTACAGCATACAATCACAGGAAAATCCCCTTCAAGTTGCCTGCAAATTAACAAGCTAACTTAGCAGGAGCCTAAGTCCCCTGCAAGGCACCTCTGATCCATTCCAATCCCCACCGTTTGCTAATAGTATCACTCTGCATGTACACTGGAAGATGGATTAAAAAAAATAATGCATATACACTGTATCTGTCAAAGTGTACATGTGAGTGTGTGTTTAGCAGATGAGGATGTGATCAAGATAGATGTCCTGTTTCTGACCTACCACTGGAATTCCCATCTTTTTAACTATGACCACCCAGGCTTGGAAACTGTGCAAGACAACTCCAGTGTGTGTGATCTCTATAGCTGATTCGTTTCTTACCGGTGCAGGTGAAACACTTGACATGAAAGTGGGTCTCTTGTACTCGTACGACTTCGCCTTTGCAAACTTCCCGACATCGCTGGCACCGGATTGGTCCAGAGCTCCGCTCACCGCCTGTTGAGTCTTGGCGATAAGCTGCAGAAGACATAAAAAGAATGTTTACAGAACTCCACTATGGTCAACTAACACACACACAGTGAAACACAATTTTGAAAGATGCAAAGACTGCTCCAATTCCCAACTTGCTTAAGATTTAGTTCTCCACTCCAGATCATCTGATCTCAACATTACATACCAATGCAGTTTGACATTTCTATTGTCAGTCACATAAATGTGAATCAGAGAAACTACACATCATCTACAGCATCTACTTTAATAACTATTGTAATATTACTGTTTATGGGAGAAAGATATAAAGCTGTTTTTCATTTTCAAATGTTATTTGTGTGCACCAGAACACTACACTACAGACTCTACTGTGTGCAGTTCAAACAATAAGATCAGTGTGTAACTCTGTCAACACTTGCTCTGAAGCTGTGAGGTCTGACACCTATGTAAGCTTGTTAAGCTCCAGGCTTCCTCTCTCGCTGTCTCTATTTTTCACCCAGTTATACAGCATGACACACGCAAACATACAGACACACACACACACACACACACACACACACACACACATAGACACTGCTGCGTCAGTTGAGAAAGCGAGATGGTGCCCCTTACCTCATTATGCCTTACGTATCAGCAAGCCCATTCTGCAAGCCCAATAGCTATTTCAAACAGTAAGGAAAGCACGTTCACACAAAGCCTTAAGAGTACTGGAATAAATGCTAACACAAGGGAAAAAGGTCAAAATAATATATTAACTGGATCTAAACCTCTTAGGCTATTAAAGGTTCTTTAAAGGTCCATCTTCTCCTCTGGGTTGTAAACACACTTGAATCCGCAAGCAAAGAACTAGATAACAGACAACCAGCCACTCAATACTGAGACTGTGGTAGAACAGCTGGGTTTAATCTCTTATTTATCGCTATCTTCCAAAGGCGCATGAGAGGTCATACTCTCTGTGGAAGGTGTATAATGGCTGAGTAACCAGCTGGCCTTGACTACCTGAATAGCTAAGTGAAGGACTGTGCCGCTTCAGTCAAAGCAGCACCAACATATGGGCTTCCATGACAGTGCTACTGATTCTGTTTCACTGGATGAATCCCAAAGGACTTGCATCACTTAAGCAGTCTAACGGCCTTTGCGCATCTCAAAGCGCTCCTTGCGCACACACTCTCCTCTCCGCAGTTCCCTCACATGTACTCAGCCTGCTACAACTCCAAACAAAGAGGTGTAGCCATATTGATTAACAAAAAGATAAACTGCATCATTAGAAATACTACATCAGACCCAGAAGGTAGATTTATAATACTCAATTTAACTATTCAAAATATAGATTTATGCATTGCTAGTATATATGGGCCAAATGTTGATGACCCCTCCTTCTTTCATACCTTCTTCACTTTACTGTCCGATCACTCTGACACCACACTTATAATAGGAGGAGACTTCAACCTGGTACTTAATGCAGATATTGACAGGCTCAGTACAGCAGTGAGTCAGAGGAACTGGCAGTCTGCAGACATTCTTAAACAATACATGAAGGATTTTGGTCTTTGCGATGCTTGGCGTTCACATCACCCCACTCTGAAAGATTATAGTTTCTTCTCACCAGTACACAAGTCTCACTCCCGCTTAGATTACTTTTTAGTTAGCAGCTCCATGATGATGGATATCACAGACACTCAGATTCACCCTATCACTATCAGTGATCATGCACCGGTGTCTATGTCTCTGACACAGAAAAGAGTCACACCACCAATCAGGAACTGGAGATTTAATACATCATTACTTAAAGAACAAGAATTCATTAATTATTTCAAAAAGGAGTGGTCAGCATATTTAGAAATTAATGATCAACCTGGAATATCACCGTGTGTTCTTTGGGAAGCAGGAAAAGCAGTAATGAGGGGCAAAATAATATCTTACTGCTCGCATAAGAAAAATAAAGAAAAAGCACTTGTGTTAGAATTAGAACAGAAAATTAAATCTTTAGAAACTGCCTATGCTGCTTCACCACAAGAACATATAATTAACAACATGAGGAAACTAAAACTGGAATTAAATGAAATAATTGATAAAAGGACACAATTCATGTTGCAGAGGTTGCGTTTAGAAAACTTCGAACATGGAAATAAATCTGGAAAATTTTTGGCTAACCAGTTAAAACTAAATAAAGAAAAAACAGCCATTTATTCTATTAAAGACTCAACTGGTAATATTACCCACGACCCACAACAAATAAATAACTCTTTTAGAGACTTTTACGAAGCCTTATACTCATCGCAGATTAATCCATCTGATGCTGAAATTGAAGAATATCTTAATAACATTAATCTACCTAAACTAAATGATGAACAGGCCGCGACTCTTGATTCGCCTCTTTCATCATCGGAATTTTACGAAGCAATACAGCATCTCCCAAATAATAAAGCCCCAGGCCCAGATGGTTTTCCAGCAGAGTTTTATAAAGAATTTTGGTCTGTACTAAGACCCTCTTTTCTCAGAATGGTGGCTCAGATTCAGAGCAATCATGCGGTCTCTCCAAACATGAACTCTGCTAACATTAGTCTACTTCTTAAACCAGGCAAAGACCCCACACTCCCATCCAGCTACAGGCCAATCTCTCTGATTAATGTAGACCTTAAAATAATTTGCAAAGTCCTTGCCAGAAGGTTAGAAAAAATCACTCCATCTATTATACATCCAGACCAAACAGGTTTTATCAAGGGTCGGCACTCTGCCAATAATACACGCAGACTGATAAATATAATAGATTACTGTTCTATTAATAAATTAGAAACCACAGTTGTCTCTTTAGATGCAGAGAAGGCATTTGATAGGGTAAATTGGAAATTTCTGTTAGCAGTTCTACACAAATTTGGATTTGGTTCATCCTTCAAAAACTGGATCAGAACATTATACAGCTCTCCAAATGCACGTGTTAGAACAAATGATCTTATTTCCCCAAGCTTCAGTCTGCAGAGAGGCACCAGACAGGGCTGCCCACTTTCTCCTTCACTCTTTGTCATTTTCATTGAACCACTAGCAGCAACAATCCGACAAAATGTAGATATTAAAGGAATTCAAACAGAAAACACAGACCATAAGATAAGCCTTTATGCTGATGATGTATTACTTTTCCTTGAGAACTCACAAACTTCTCTTTTAAAAACAATCACACTTATAGATAAGTTCTCATCTATATCAGACTACTCCATCAATTGGAGTAAATCAAACGTCTTACCTCTAAATTGTAATTTTCAGAACACCACGACCACCTCACTACAATCTGGCAATATTAAATATTTAGGTATTAATTTTTCCCCCAGGCTGTCAGACCTGGTACGGTTGAATCATATTCCTCTATTAAAAACAATAGAGGATGATCTCACACGTTGGAACTCTCTACCTATATCTATCATGGGGAGAGTTGCCACAGTAAAAATGATGATTTTGCCTAAAATCAATTATTTGTTTTCACTGATCCCTAATAAACCTTCTGTTGCCTGGTTTAAATCTCTGGACTCAAACATTTCAAAATTTTTGTGGAAAAATAAAACCTCAAGAATAAGTTTAAAAACTTTACAAAAGCTAAAATGCAGTGGTGGTCTAGAACTCCCAAACTTTTATCACTATTTCTTAGCCAATAGATTACAGTATATTTCAAGATGGATCAAATCAAGCCCTTTAGACAGCCCATGGCTGGATTTAGAACAAACACTCTGTGGAAAAGTGAAAATCTCTGACTTACCTTTCATTAGCGTCAGTATTAAACATCATAGCGGTTTTAAAAGTCTTAACATAAACACCTCTCTGACAGCCTGGTGGGAATTCTTAAAGATAACAAAGTCTTCACTTATCCCATGTGAACTGACACCCATTTGGAACAATCCAGATATATGTCAGAAAAAAACAGTACTGAACTTCTCAACATGGCAAGAGAAAGGAATAAAGAATTTAGAACATGTTATTCACGATGGGACCTTTATTTCATTTGAAGAACTTATTTCCAAATATGAAATTAGCAATAGCAAATTTCTCGAATACCAGCAGTTGAGGTCTATCATACAGGCAAGGTTTAATTTAAATAATTTAAAATTAGAAACCCCTGTACTGGTAACAGAATTTCTAAATCTTTATACCCCTAAATTATTATCAAAAATATATAAGTTATTATTAAAAATTAATGATTCAATATCCCTCCCAACTACAAAATGGGAGCGAGATCTTTCCATTAACCCAGAGGAAAACTTCTGGACACAGATATGTTTAAACACTTTCAAAATGACTAAAAGTCCGAATTTACAACTTATACAATACAAAACTCTCCATAGAATACATTATACAGGACACAGGATGTTCCAAATGGGCCTCAGAGACACAAATATATGCACCCACTGTTCAGGCAACCATACTGAAAACTATATGCATGCAGTTTGGGCTTGTACACCTGTTCAGAGGTTCTGGCAGAGGATATGTGAGGAATTATCCACATGTTTTAATTGCGATATCCCAACATCACCAAAACTGTGCATTCTAGGTGATTTAAGTGAATTAAACATGGAAACAAATATATCACACATAGTTCTTACTACCTTATGCATCGCTAAGAAAACTATCCTCATGAATTGGAAATCAAAAAATGATTTATGCGTTACTCACTATAAGAATCTACTTTTAGACCACATTAGTCTGGAAAGAATGTCTGCCACCTCTAAAAATCAATTGGCAAAATTTGAATCTCTCTGGTCCCCACTGATCAGCTCCATCGCATGATGGGGGTGACGAGCTGTGGTCTGGTTTCATGGCGCACCCGGTAGGTGGCTGGGGGTGGGCCGGGGGGGCCTGGGTGTCTGATGGCTCTGGCCTGGAGGCGGTGGCTACCGTTTTGTGGTTTCTGTGTCCGGGCCCTGGTTGTTGGTGGTGGGGACTTGGATGGTGCTCTTATGGTCGTGGGGTGTGGGGCTCGGGGTCCCGTGGTGGCGGTGCTGGCCCCGTCCGGGTGGCCGGCTTCCTCTGTGGGGGCCGGGGTGCGGGGGTCGGGGCCCTGGTGCCCGGGGTTGCCCGTTTCCTGGCTGGGCCCCTCCCTGCGCTGGAGGGGTCTGTGCCCCCTTGGGCGCGCCGCCGTGTGGGGTGGGTTGGCTGTGTCGGGGTGTCTGGCTGGCATTCCGGGATTCTGGGTGCCCTCCCCCATGGGGTGGTGGGGCGCTCAGGTGAGGGAGCAGCAGTTGCCCCACACGGGGCCGGGTGGTTCTGACTCAGGACCACTGTGTGCGTGTGTGTGTATGTGTGAGTATGTATGTGGGGGTGTGTGTCTGTGTGTGTGTGCGTGCGTGTGTATGTGTGCGTACGTGCGTGTGTGTGTGTGTGCGATATTTGTTGTCCTTTGTATGCATGTGGGGTGTGTGTTGTGTCCTGTTTGCAGTGGGGGCAGTGGGTGCCGGCCTGGAGTACGGTGGCGTCCTGGGGGTGCGGTCACCTCAGGCCCTGGACCTGCCTTCCCTGGGCTGCGGGGGGGTGTAGGGAACTGGGGTGCCTAGTGAGCCAGTAGCTAGCTGGCTCTCTTCCTCCGGGGGGTAGTCCTCTGCCTCCCGGTCATATTTATCCTGGCCCCTCCCCTCCTCCCTCTCAGTTTAACATCACATTATGCACACATAGGTTCTCGGGGGTGGGGGGCTCGTACCGCAGTGAGTGGGGCCATCACCTCGGCTCTGCTCGCTGTGCTGCGTGATGTCCCACTCCTCCTTTTTTAATTGCATTATACAGCTCACAACACATCATAGTACATATAGGGCCTTGGGGGGCAGGTGTGTCACACAGTGGTTAGTGGGTGGCACTGCTGAGGTGGCCCCACTTGTCTGTTCACTGCTGCCTGCACCTCAATTTTATTTACATTTTAGACATTGAGGGCCTTGGGGGGACAGTGTGGATGGGCGCTGTTATTCAGTGCTCATATTACATCTGTCCCTCCAATTTTAAAAGCACTGTAGTTTTCACACAGCCATACACATTCTTCTCAGCACATACATTCACATCACCCCCCCAACACGCTGAGTGGGAGGAGGGGGCGGGCGGGCCTTCTCACACCCCAGTTCCGTGCACCCCGCCTGGGATGGGGACTGGCTCATTGTTCGGGGCTGGGTTGGCTGCTTCCCTGGGTTGCCGCTGGCTTGGTGCTGGTACCCGCTCTCCCACATTAGGTGTCCATGTTTGTTACATGTGCGTATGCATGAGTGTGTGACTGGTGCATGCGAATGTGCGTGCGTGTGTATGTGCGTGTGTGTACATGAGGGAATGACTGGTACGTGTGTGTGTGTGTGTACGTACGTGCTTGTGAGAGTGTGTGTGTGTGGACAGCTGGGCCTGGGTTGGTGGCTTGCCGAGCCTTGGCACCTGTGGGACACGGAGGGTGGGAGTTACCCCTCCCTACCGCTCCACGCTGCTCCCCACTGGTCGTCACTGCCGCCCCTGGAGTGTGGGTGCCCGTGGGTCCCGGGATGTGTGGCCGGATGTCTCGGCATGGTTTTTGGCCTGCTCCCTTGGCGGCCGTGGCCTGGGGGTGGCTTGGGCCTCTTTGGCGCGTGGGGGGGCTCTGCCGGGTGTCGGGCTGCTCTCGGGCGCTTGGGGCCTCGGGGGCCGCATGCCTGGCTCGTGCTGGGGGTGCCGGCCTGCCGGGGGGGGTGGGCTGCCCGTCGTCTCTGGCTCTCTGGACTCTAGCCCCTGGATTGTGGGGGTTCCGGCTGTAGCCTCCCTCCTTCCTCTTCTGGGGAGTGTACGCGGTTGCCATCGGGATGTGTGGCCCCAAGTCTTCTGGGCTCCTGTGCTGTGGGGGGCCTGGGTCCCCTGGGTCCTTCCCTATCTGCCTCTGGATCGCGGGGGTCATGGTTGCAGTTTCTCGCCCTCATTATCGAATACATTGCATGAGAAAGGCGCATACACACACATCACTACAAACAATAAACTTGTGTGTATGTGTGTGTGTGTGTGTGTGTATATGTAGGTGCATATGGGTGTGTGTATGGATGTGTGTGTGTGTGTGTGTGTGTGTGTGAGTATATCAACCCCTTTTTATTTTTTTATTTATTTTTTTTTTCTATCTCCTTTCTTCCTTTTCTCCCCCCCCCCCCCCCCCCCTTTTCTCCCCCCCACCTCTTGTTCTTGCCCCTTCCTTGTTGCCTGTCAGACTTGGCATGAATAACTAAATAAAAAGATAAATAAATAAAAATAAAATTGCAAACATTAACAAGAAGAGCCTATAGGAAACATATAGAGCTGTTCTTGTCAAAGCAAATATGTTCGGTACATCAGTGCATTCGGATCATCATTCCGATTGTGGAAGATGCCAGACATGACAGGCTAAAAAAAAAAAAAAAAAAAAAAAAAAAAAAAAAAAAAAAAAAAAAAAAAAAAAAAAAAAAAAAAAAAAAAAAAGCGCTCCTTGCACGCTTCGAAGTTGACAAAAGGATATTCACTGTACATGTGAACATGAAGGCACGTATGCATGGGTGTAGGATAAAATGTATGCATGACTGTAGCTGCTTATTTTCTCACTCAGGACCGGCTTGTGGGCACTGGAAATATGCAAGCATTTTTTCCCATTCCCCACCTCCCACACTGGAGCCTCTGTAAGTTCATAGCTTTCCTCACAATGCTGGCAGCACTAACTTGGCTGATAAGTGCCAAGACACTGGTTCAAACAATAGCACTTCCTTAAAAGTGTCTCTTTTTTTCTGTTTTTTTTTTTAACTCATGTAAAAACCTAATCAGTAACACCTTTCCCAACAGGTGGAAATGAGAAAGAATGGAAATTAATGGGAGTACACACAAGCCTCTGCCAACACCAGCAAAAAAGAGAGTATTTATTTACAGGTCTGACCTTATTAAACTGGGCCAGGACAAACCTCTGGCACACAGCACAAACAGGCAACACTGTACAAAAATTAACAATGTACCTCAAATCTGACCATGGTAAGGAATGAAGATTATCAACACATACTAAATTTATGCACAGGGTGAGGCAAACAGCAAGGATTCTTCCAAACACTCATGTTTTAATGATTGAGGTGCTTCTTTAACTTGTTGAATGTCAATGCCAGAAAAGGAAAGAAAGCAGAGAATCCAGGTCCAAAACAGCACAGGAGCTGAAGCATTATGTAACTCTATCTAATTGTGTCAGTATGCTCGTTTTCATTAACTGCAGCAAAGCTCTCCAAGTCCAAGCCCATTACAGGCACCTCTCTAATAAGCCTCCTTCCTCGCCCATGTTGAGGTGTTGAGTCATTCTTCTAAATGATAGCCACCAGACTGCAGGTTTAATCTACTGACTCCAAATCAGTGGAGAGTGGCCTGGGTGAATGCAGCCTCTAGAAACAGGTGATAACAACAGGGCTATGGTCAGAGAGGCAGACAACATCCCCAGGGACTGAGAGGTTGCTGCTATTTCTGCCCCTGACCTGACAGCCCCAGGGAAAGACATGCTGGGGGCTCAGTCACGAGGGATGCTGGGTAGTGATGAGCGAAAGAATAGGACATTCCGAGTGAGGCAATACAAAGACCTTGAGGAATTAAGATGAATTATTAAAAGGAAAAGGATTGCTTTGCAATCTGTGATTTACTTTTTTTTGTGGTTTTTACTAACTTATATTTCATTGTTTCATTTTAGCAAATTCACACTGACCTCTACTGAACAAAGGCCACGGGCTTAAGACTTAAATCAAGGTTAATTCATAACAGTGAGCAACTGATTTGGTAATCATCTTAAATTTTTAAAATCCATAGCATACTAACTGCGGCCTGAGAAGTTTGCTTATTATAAAGTATGCAAAAGACTGGAATGACACTCATTTTAATGCAAAACCACCGTCTCCTAGTTTAGCAACAGTGCTGTGGTGACTGGCAATGCAGCAGATAATGCACAATCTATCAGAGGCTGTGAGAATCTCATCCATAATTTTAAGCATGCATCTTTTTGCATAATGACACACCTTTTAGCAAAACATCAATGCCTAATGTCGCTTATTTGTTTGGGCAACAAGTTAAACCATTCAGAGAATGATGCTGATGAATTTTTCAAATTCTGTTTTTTTGCCGTTTTCTGATCCAGACACTAAATCCTCTTATAAAACTCTGCCATGAAATCCAAGCAGCAACTAACGATGCCAAAAGTTGAAGCTACTCAAGAAGCATTGCAGCTAGATGCTGGCTCCAAGTTTTTGTTTTTTTGCTTTCTGTACAAGCCTGGAGTCACATATATGCCTTGGTGATAAACTGAAACAGTACTATTTCATAAAGAAATGGATTGATGTTCATAAGGTGTTATTGATACCATCTCCATTATCAGTTCTGCTTATGAGTCTGATTGTACAGTAAATCGATTCCTTTACTGATCCAAGCTGGGAAAACATAGGCCTACACAGGTTTTCATTGTTTAAACAGCGTATGACTCAGGTGTACAAACGTATGACTGTCATGAAACTGTCAGAAAAAAAATCCCAGAACTGCTAGAAAGAATGGATAAGCTTGGAATCGTCTCATTACGACAGATCGGGCAATTTGGAGCTGTTTCTTGATCATATCAGAATCACAGCAGCAGTTTCGGCCCTTCCTTCCATTTGTCTAAAGTTCAAGGATCATAATGTATGACAAAGAAAAGCTAAAATAAAAATGTATTAGATGACCAAAAGAGTAAATTATTTGATGATAATCATAATAGTCAACTAATCATGCTACATAAATCATAAGGTGCTCTAATTCTGATATATTTCACAACAAAGCAACATCATATCTTTCATGTCTGCGATCTAAAGAAGCCAGTGGTCAAGTCTCTCCATGCCTTCCCCCATCCTCTGTCTTTATATCACCTTTGTCTCTGTCAGGACTTTATGTAGGAGCATTTATCAGAGCAATGGCAGTATCCAGTTGTATCACAAACATCCTGTCACTACACAAAAAGCGAGAAGGGTGAAACCACTACTGACAGCCTGAATAATCACTCAATCCTACCAGAAGCCAAGGTCACGGAGACAGCATCCTTGAGGACAGACACAGTAGTTTGGATTTAAAGAGTCTACTGATTAATCTGCTCAGTGAAGTACACAAAACTGCCAAGCACTTACGATTTAAAATAAAAAGAAACTAAATGTTATTATTGTGATTTCCCTTTGACTGTGGCTTTTACTCTTGTGCAAAACCCAAAACCAAACAGCAGCCACAATGGCCATAGCTGCAAATGAACAACAAAAAACATGGGCTTTATTTTAATGTCGGCCTGTAAGAAAAACATACCAGTTGTACGTGACTGCACATGAATATTCATTGGTCCATACCAGCATCTGTGTTTGCATCTGTGCATCTTTGTTCTCTGTGTTATTATAATAAGGCATCTTGCATCACAAGGGAAAATAGTGTTTGGCTCTGGTTTGGACTGTTCACCAGATGAGGCAGGTCTTCTCCTCCTTGCCTACCGCTGTTCCAGTAGATACTAATCATAGAGCCAGGAAAGCAATGAACAGGAAAAAGAAACTCTCAATTAATGTAATTAGATATCATTCAAAATTATCCTAATGAAGCTGGGCCTAATAATGAAAGCCTCTGGCAGTAGGTCATTTGTAAAGTCACCTATGACTGGATGTTTGTGTCGTATTCTTTATTTTAATTTATTTATAAAGCTAATGAGTGATCTGTATAAATAAACAAACTTCTTATATATCTAAGCTTTAAATGTTATGGCTCCCACTGGGACGGTATAATGTGACTTTGTGAAGTCTGTGACATTTTGTCTTTCACCTTCACAAAATCTGAATTTCCCATCTATGAAAACGGCCATCCACGACACAAGGAGAGACGCCAAGCTGAAGCTAATCAAATTAGGTTCAGGGCAGAGCGAGTTTTCCAATTAGCTCCATTTGTTTGATTCTTTAGGATATAAGAAAATCCCCAAAATGTGAAATTCCATTTAGTGAATCTAAGTCACCCTAAAGTCAACCATGCCAACTGTTCCTTGAGACTCTCCTTAGCCAAAGGAGTGCTGGTGCTCTGGGTGACAATTTTAATGTGCTGATCTTTAGCAAACTACAATAATACTACAATAAACAATAAGCACTCATTTGAAAGTACAGCTGGGGCTCATTAGGCAGGTACTTTATGATTTACTAACACTGGGCAGCCTTACATTTTTGACCTCATGTGGCAATAAATTAGTCATTAGAATAGATAGTCTGGGAACACGAATATTTGCATCAAATTTCATTTCCATGCGGCTAGAAGACTAGCAACGCATTGATCCGGGAGTTATATCAGATATCGACCTGATACTGGCTCATGTAGCAGGAAGGGGCTCCTGCCACTACAGGCTGAATTCCTATTCTTTTTTAATCTGTGTTACTGAAATCATGTGGCAGCAGTGCACAGGCAGACCAGTACATGTTGCTAGAAGGATAGCTAGTATAGCATGAAGGAAGCTAACAATAACGGTTCAGCAGCAGGCTTCATTCCACCAAGATCTGTTTGGTTGTTGCAGTAGGTTGTGACTTAGCTGTATTTTCACAGCATTTGCACAAGACTAAATAATAAATAAAAATGGACAACTTCTTGGAAATTGCAACTATAACATTCAAACCATATGGCCTAAGTGCTAAGTTGCATGAGGCACAATGCAACTTTTTTCAAGTTAAGACAGCCAAAGGGGGAAATTATTTACAGTCCCAACATGCTGCGCTAAATTTATCCACGCTCTTTTGAATGCGCTTTGTTGGACAGCCTTTGAATTTTGCTACCCATGCAAACATAGAGAGGAGGAGAAGTGTCAGAGCTGCCTGTGATGTATGGCTCTGCAGATCCCCTCAGGTCCCCGAGCTCAATGATCAGTATATTGATCAACATGTGTTTTATCACTCCCCTGAAACACACTGACTGTCTGAAGCCCATTCTGCAAAAACAACTCAGGCTCTATCATCATGACTATCACAGAGTACCCATATACTTTCTGTATATCTAATTATTTAAAAGCAGGTTTCTTTCCGCAAGAAATCCACGTGCTGTACCCAATGTACTGCCCCGTCTGTCAGCCAGGTGGAAAATAAGACCAGACCAGATGAAACACGCACACACACGTGCAAAAACCGGTGACCATGAGCAAAAGACTATCAGAGCTGTGTGTAATTACTCTGTGTGTGTCGATAGCTGCTGGGCAATAACACCCAGTGCAGTGGAAAACACTGCACACAGCACAGCCTAACAGGCCCGTTCATGTCTAAACCTTAAAGTGTTGAAAGCAGAAGAAAACATATGTTTGACTGATTGAAGGCAAAGAGAGGAGAGGAGAGGAGAGGAGAGGAGAGGAGAGGAGAGGAGAGGAGAGGAGAGGAGAGGAGAGGAGAGGAGAGGAGAGGAGATGTTCATTCCTTGCCTCTCATGTTTGCTTTGTTCCTATGCCTAAAGCCAGAGTAGAGACACATGTCACACCACCATCTGCCTGCTGTGTCATGGCTAACTCACACACACACACACACACACACACACACACACACACACACACACACACACACACACACACACACACAAACTCTTAAATTCTGACACACTGAACTCCACATGTTGACATGTTATGTGTGCGTGTAAACCTGTAGGAGCGCATGCTATGAACTCACAGGAGCTTTCTGACAGCTCTTCACATGTTGGCTGCATATGCTCCTCCCCCTCTGTGTCAGCTGAGAAAAGCATTCTGAAGCTTAACAAAGGAATTACAGTCGTTTACTCAGACCACAAGAAGCTGCCACACCACTCCTGACATGCACGGCAATGGGACTGACTGTCAGGCAAGACTCTGTGCCACAGAGTTAAGAGCATTGGATGAATAATGTAGTGCCACACAATGACAGGCTAGATTATGAATGATGCAGTAATATCAGAGGGTGGACAGGAAGCGCCCGACACCATCAGTTCACGGAGCACCTGGTGCACATCAGCTTCAACCGGCCTTGCTGACAGCTGGGGGGGGGGGGGGGGGGGGGGTCGCTTAAAGTTAACCTTGAGAACCACACAGTCTGACTTGTAAACAAAACAAAGTGGCATGTATACACTTTACCCTACAAGCCCTACAGGGAAAGCCCTGATTCAGCTGACAGAGGATCAGGGTCACAGTCAGCTGATACAAGGTCAGCTTAGCATCACGGCTGTCCCAGAGCCATTCTGGGGTAAGTATGACAGGAGCCCTCAGGTTGTCAGACACACAACTAAAGTTCCCCCAACAGTCAGGCTAGGAACTTTTAACCAAAGGGCTTACTGCTTCTCCAATGAATGTGTTGGTGAGGAGACAGGTGGGTTTTAAAGAAGAAGCAACAGCTGAAGGATTGGATGGTCTCTAGTGGAAAGGAGGACGAGGAGGGAGAGAAGATGAAAGAGAAGAAGTGAGAGAAGTGGGTGAGGGCCCCATCAACAGCTGTTATGTGGATGAAAAATTTCAAAAATTCTCCTCTTTGGATGAACTCAGGGCAAATGCCACTCTGACCTCCAGATATACTTAGCTCTAATCTCTAAACCTGCTCCAACTCTATTGTAAGGACTTGGCACATACAACCACTCACACTGGTGTGTGTGTGTGTGTGTGTGTGTGCGCGCGCGCGTGTGCGTGTGCGTGTGTGTTTGTATGTTTGTGTAAAAAAATAAAAACATGAATGATCATTCCCTATGACTACAGCACTTGATATTTTTTTGGATGACATTAAAATGACATTTTAAATGTTTATTATTTATATTAAATTCAGCAAATATGATACAGTCTGGGCTACAATTGTTCTATGGTACTTCTCTCTGCTCTCATCTATATAAATTGTCCTTGCGCTTCAAGTGGAGAGGTGGAGCGCACATAGACTTACCACTGGAACTCATGATGCACAATGTGTTGTTATCCAAAACAAAGCGGCTTCGTCAGAAAATAATCCCATAAAGCACGAGGAAATCCTCAGTTTCGGCAGTTTTACTCCTTCGATATTGTGCAATAAAAAAATAAATAAATAATAATAATAATATCCACTAAACGCAATTGATGCTTTTCACTCCCAGCAGCACTGCTCCCAGTCAATTTCTAAGAAGGTGGGCATAGAGAGGAGGGGTACAAAAAATATTTTTTTAAAAAAAGAAACAGAAGGGAGAATAATACCCGTAATCAGCTACAACATCCAAATAAAACTCCCGCTCTTGCTGTGTGAACGTCGGCTGTCTTTTTTTAATTTCTTTTCTTTTTTTTCTTTCTTTCCCCCCTCCCAGAGACGCCAGTGACAACACACAATGCTGCTCACAAGGATTCCACCTTCACATTTTCGCTCCCGGCTGATCCCAGCTCCGCCGCGCTCCCCTGGCGTGTCATCGTGCGCCTTTCACGCGCTGTAAACACAGTCTCCCGATACCCTTTCCGGTCGATGCTTTCAAAATAAAGGAAGCAAAACTTTCTTTTGGTAATTCGATTTTTTACTGATTTACCATGTCGACATTAAGATATTTGACTCGTTTGGTTCATCTGCATTTAAAGTATTACAATAGACATGCATATCTTTGATTAGCATTGATAACTTACCTTAATCCTAAGGTTTCAGACATGTCAGCCTTTAATCCTTTAAGATTTTTTTTAAAATAAGCCCAAACTAAGTTATTCATTAATTTAGACATTTAATTGGAGAATCTGCAAATGTATTAGTTGTCGATTCAATGCACTGTTAATGTATAAAGTAAAACCTGCAAATAACAGTCAAGATAGGTACAACCTCCCATTAATTTCAGTAAAATTATTCTCATACAAACAGCAGCTTAATTGTGATTATGTTGCCAAGTCATTTAGCAGATGACATGAACTATAATGCTAACTATAATTTTATAGATACAAAATCCCTCCTTTCTATCTATAATATACTTTTTCCTACAAGCTCAATCCACCACCAGAACTCATACTCCCAAATAAAACTTACAAGCAGGATGAATATCTAAAATGCATTTTGTGCTGCACTGCAGCTGTCTAAGATATAACTTTATATAAAAGTGTCACCAATACAGTCAGGCATTACCTCATAGTTTTCTAATTGATTTTGTTGTGAAAGTCAGATAGTCTAGTTTCCGGTACTGCTCTCGGTTTCTGAGTGTAACTTGACTGATCTCTTTTTTCCATCCTGGGTTAACGACGTCACTCTGGGCTGCTGCGAGCGCTTTGGGGACGCTGTACCCTACATCACTCTGCAAGAAGTGACACATGTTCAGAAGTCCTTCCTTTTAAGTCGATTTCCACAGCAGAGGAGGGCTGACAGAGAGAGCTGCTCAGTGTTTGAAGCATTTTAGATTCATTTAGGAATTTGCCAAGCCATCTTAGATTGAAATCGGGTGGAAATAAGGATAATCACATTAGTCACTTTTCAAGAGATGCACGGAATATTTAAAACAAAACTATTTAGAGAATTTCGAGGGCATTTATAAATCGACTTTGTGTTTTTGCAGAGCTGGGCTGGGCTTGCTGCTAAAACTGTTATGACACCGCCCTCTTCTGGAAAATCGACGTAAGCAAATAAGTTAATTGGATTATTTGCGGTGGAGCTGCTGCTGAGGCCAGGTTAATTTTGAAACTGTTGACGGATTTGGCTCCTCGGGTTTGAACGGCAGAATCACAGCGATTTGCCTTTAACGGCCCGAGTCGGTTCCCACGCAAGATTCAAAGCTTCCCTGCCTTTATGGCTCAGTGTTGTTTGCCTTCACCAGGTCCACTGGCATCAACGTGGAAAGATCTCAATCTAACGGTGAAACACCCATCCGCTGTTTCCCATAGTATGAGCCATTAGTCATAAGGAAACAATTGAAGCTGGTCAGAAAGTCAATGACCTGGCCAACTGAAGGGGTTAAATGTTATATAAATTTAGTTAACAAGCAGCTTATTGAACTTATTAGAGACAAGAGAATGCAATTTCTAAATGTGCTCGTTAGAATATCTACAAAGTTAAAATACACTGTATTATCCAAAGTGCATTTAATCTTAGGGAACTTATAATGCTGTTAGTATTTGGTGCAGATTGTGCAGTGGTGAACTCATTGCTCTGTCAGTGTCTGTGTTGTGTAATTAAGCTCTGTGTGCGTGTGTTTGTGTGTGTTGCACGCACATGCTGTTTTTATTAACCAACTGCCTTGTCGCTGTGTCCTGAGGAAGCCTTTAGGAAGCTGGACAATGGCGGGATGTAAAAGGCGCCTGGCTCTCTCTCGCTCTCTCTCTGCTGCACCGCCTCACCTCTTCTGGTTCTGGAGCTCAACAGTTTTACAAGATGCACTTTAACCTCCTTTACCACGTCTCACAGTTTAGCCCTTAGTTTCATCGGGGAGCCAGCTTTCTCACTGGCATGCATATTTGGAAATCATTTCACCGTCCATTCAGTCTAAACCCTTATCTTATGTTGCATGTCCTAGGTTTCGCTTTGAGTACTTGCTTGGTGACTCAAATGAAGCATCTTATCAAAAGTGTCATGCGGTGCGTTTACAGCTATGTGTGCCAATTATGATGGCTATCAGTAAGATTTACTGCCTTATCTTCTCATCTGTATGAAAGTGACAATATATATAGGTGGGTGCTTTGTAGGACTGATTTGTGCCGGGTGCTGATCGTGCTCCTGTGTCAATCCTGTATTGTACTTTTGTTCTCCAAACTGATGGGGCAGAAAAACAGGAAGCTGGCCTTCCTGTACGCTGAAGGCAACAGGGCAGGAGGCCGCCAGGTCAACACAGTGCTGTCGGTGTACGTAAAGGCGCCAGTGGCCCTGTAACTGACAGCAAAGCGAAATATCCACTGCTGACATCACTCTGTTCTTTCTAATGGGCACTGTTTCTTTAAGTGTGCCAGGCAGTATAAAATAACCACAGCCAGCACAAATAACACGTGGTAGAGATGTCATCATTTTGTTGCGGTTCACATTGTTTTGGCCTAATCATCCACTTGTTTTTCAGTTGGAGGTGTCATTTGTGTCTTTTGGTTGTCAGTCGCACCGTGGCCATGTGTCCACTATCAGCTGCACTGATCAGCAGTGTGCTGCATTCTTCACTAAATCTCACAATCCTTGCCCTTTGTCCACCCACATGGTCAGGGGAAGGTACACATACCCACTCCGCACACTGTTTACCATTCATCCTGCAAACGCTGTGCTGCTGTTTCTACTCATTCCTGCCTATTTGTAATTTGCTGATATTTAATACTCTCACATTCCTTCTCTCTCCCCAGCACTCTCAGACTATTGCAAGCAGAGCAGAATAAATGGTCTGTGTCCCGCAGCCTTGCAAAGCCAGTTTCACAATCACATGAGCAGCACAGGGACGCCATTCTATGTTCAGGGTGACTTAGTCATGGTGTACTTGGGGATACACAATCAGTTCCAGAGTTTATATTTAACTAAGCATGCAAAAGAAATGAAAAAAAAAAAATCGTTGCAGACCAAAGCACTGCCGGCTTGGGGTTTATTATCACTGCACACACAGATAGGAGTAGACATAACCCAGAAAGTGAATGACAAGAGGTCACTGCTGTCCTTTGTTGTTTTTGCAGTGTCATACATGCATGCCAAGGTAAATACTTCACATTTCCAGGCACCACTCTGGACATTTAATACATTCAGTGGCAGTGAGGCTGGGACTTGTTGAGCAGGCCTGTGAAGAAGACCTTTGGAATGAAGGGTGATTTCTCAGGTATGGACTGAACAATGCAAAACCAGGTAACTGCTTAGGCCTCTAATCTTCTGACATCATTAGTGGTGCATCAAGCCGAGCTGGTGAGACTGGTGCTGTAGAATGGGAAGTGAGCGTGTGTTGTTGTGCTTCTGCTACTGCAAACTGAAAGAGACTGTTACAAAACCATGTAACAGGGTTTAATAGTTTTGAAAGGTATGTTTATAACCTGACCTCTTTTCAGTGGTTTAGTCCTCTGTAGGACTGTAGGACTGTTTCCAGGTTTTGATAGAAAGAGGAAGTTTTTATGCATGAGGGTGAGAGGAAACAAGAGAAAGAGAGAGAAGGCCGTGCCACTGTCACACAAAAAAAAAAATGGTGGGAGGAGTTAGAGGAGGGAAAAAAAGAAAAACTTCCTCAGTGACATGCTGTCTTGGATCGTCTCTGGAGCGATAGGCGCGCAGACAAGCGCACACATACGCGCGCACTCTCGCTGACTTACGCACTCTTTTTCCTTTGCTTTTAACAGCATTATTTTAACAATAATGACAGCAGACCCGGCAGCTGTTCTAACAGGCAGTTCACCCGTTAAACGGTGAAACAGCACTCATAGATACGTTCTGCCACGCAAATGAGGAATGAACTGAAAGGGGGGAGTTGGCACCAACAGACAGGTAAGAATCTGCTTTTAGCTGATCTTTAAGTTTTGTGGTGGCATAAAACTTTATTCTGTTGGGCAACCACCGCTGTACTTTGTACTGTGTAAGGCCGCTGTCAATCTCCAGTGAACAGTGCAAACGGCTCTGTCTAAAGGTTTGAATGAGCACTGACTGCCAAGTAATGCTTTTAGTTCCTTGTTGTCACTGATCGTAAATGGTTAGAGATTCTCCAGAGGGGCTGAAAACAAGGTTACACAGTAAATGGCGATCTGGAGGCTTCTTATGATTCGATTGTAGGTTTAATAAATTGCAAAAATGATCCAGCAGCTGTGAGAAATTTGCAATGATCCTGCACAGTGTATGTTTCAGAGATCCTAACAGTGTGGGAATCTCCCTGCAGGGAGCTCTCTCTCTCTCTCTCTCTCTCTCCCAGACACACAAGCATGTGAGTGAGCTACCAGGGGGTTAGTCTAAACTTAGAGCTCATAACCCCTGTCTCACATTTCTCTCTGCTAACTCCTCTTCCACATTTTCAACATCTACAAACCTACATCGTGCACTCAGAGACAAACACCTCAAACAACTTCTGCCAGTCACGCATTTTGGGACGCAGCCACCACACAGCTGATGACACCATATGCTTCTCATTATGCTAGATGTTATTGTCATGGCCCACGGAGTGTCAAAATAGTATACCAGGCTTTGGCTGTGGCTTCAGACTGTGTGGAGACTGTAAGGTCGTCTAAGGTATGTGGTCATTAGTCACAATCGCCCCTGTCATTACAAGCAATGCATGATTGGTCTGAGGCTCAGAAAGTCGGTAATCATGTGCTGTTTATAAGAAACTTTAGTGAAGTTCTGTAAACAGCATCACTCAAAAGAGGAAGGGGTTTGAGCGCTGCAGCTGCCAGGAAACAATAGCTTCATCTACAGGTGTTTGGTAAAGAGGATATTGTGACTTACTGTATATAATCAGGTTGCATTGTTTTATTGACAGTGTCTGTGTTCTAAAGCAGTTGTTACTGGAGACAGCTGCTGTTAGCTTTTGATGCTAACAGAGGCCTGCGCATGTGACTGCACATATCGGCTTGGAGACCAGTCTGCGTTTATTAGATTGGGCATTTGCTGAACAATGGCAAACAAGCAGGACAGTATAGAGAGTGTCAGGATATGCCCTGACATGGCTCCGGCTTGTTTACAGCTTTGTGCCTCACAAGACACACATGCACAGATTCAATCATGGGCATCCAGCCGCCACGTAAACAAGATGAAGAAGAGACTGGTTTCAGACGAGGATATCAGCCTCCGCATCTCCAGTTTGCTGAAACATTTGTTTTCCAGCATCAGTGACCGCATGTAATGGCAGTCATGTAAGGCATCAGCTGTTTCCATCACCTCATTAAATCAATTGGTTTCTCCATCTCGGTTAACGGTGTAATCCACAATTTGCTGTGTCTGCGCACCAGCCATTAATCTGTAAATATGTTTTCAGTGTTTGGGTACAAATAAAAATGCAGCATTTTCTTAAATGTGATCTCAAACTCAAAGTTTTTACGCCTCTGGTTTGAATATGGCAGTGTTAGCCAGTATTGATAAAATGTTGGAAAGCTGGGGTTTGATGTTTGAAAGGTAAGAAATTATGAAAGATGATTTATGTTGTGCCAGTGCTACATAAATGAAGCTTCTGGACTCATACTGTACCTGTAGCCATAAGTCTGAATATCCAGGCTATTGATTGTTATAGTCATACAGTAATAGTGTCTAGTTTTTTTACTGCATGTGATGTGTATGCCTAAACATCTGTTTGAAACTTTGGGGTAGTTTTGTCCAGTACAGAAACATAAACAATAATTTTGTGGGAAACACCTTTGCTGTAAAATCTATTGTAGTATTTCAGTTTCAGTAATTCTCAAATAAATGTGAAGTTCCTGTAAAATCTTTGCTTCCTGTTATCTGATAATGTACAGTAATCAACATAGATGGTTTATTAGTCAAGCCAGATATATATTATATAACATAACCTCCACTGTGTGTATATCAGTACAGAAAATTCACCCAATAAACACTGCGCTGGTTAGCATTGCCACCTCACAGGAAGGAGGAAATGGGTTACTGTGGACGTTGCAGTTTGTACTCCAGAGGGCACTCTGCAACTTCCCTGTTGACAACACACATTTGGAATGCCACAAACACAACCAGAGCACAAATGAGTAAATAAATAACTACACATAACAAATGTTAGGCAAATGTATGTTTTGCTGTCTGAGAGAAAAAAAAAAATCGTCTGATATCGGAATATCAGAGTCTTAAATGAGCAAATATCTATATTGGTATTACCAAATATCGGTATTGGTATTGATCTTAAAAATCCCCTATCAGTCCGGTGAGACTCTATGGGTACTCCAGCCTCCTCTAACAGTCCACAGACATGTATATTTAGGTTAACTGGTGATTCTAAATTGGTTGTAGGTATTATTGGAAGGAGGTATAAGGTACCACCTTCTGTCAAATGCATGTCAAGATCTTATCAGTAATAGATAAAGATCTATAGCATAGATAAGATAAGCAATTTTCATATAGATGACGTCATATTTTTAATTGAATGTAGATTATAAAAATTGATAATATTATGTAAGGGGTATATGGAAATGAATGTCAGGGTTGGTGCTTATGTGTCACTATAGGGGAGGTGGGTGAAAGTATACATAAATATATATATATATTTATATATATATATATATTTATATATTTATTTTAATTGGGTATTTTCTTTTTATTTTGTAAACATAAATAAATAAAAAGGCACAGGACTTGTCATTTCATTTGTGTGAGACATTACAGCATGTATAGTTTGTTTTTTTTTCTTTTCATTTTTCATTCAGCTATGACTGAAACATTTTGCTGTGGACCACATTGGAAATCTTTACTTAATTTTATTTGTATATGTTTAATTCCGTCTAAAAAAAGTAATGAAATCAAGATTCGTTTTACCCGATTTTTGCAAAGAAGATAGCACCAGGACACCGTTAGTGAGCCTACTGAGACCTCTGTGTGCCACCACGAAAGTGATCATAAAATAAGTCAGACAGAAAGGTCGGCAAGCCTGAACTTTCGCCCCCTCCTCCCTTCCTCTCTGCCCCCGCCTCTCTCTGTCCTGCTCCTCCTCCTGCTCCTCCCCCTGCTCCTCCTCCTGCTCCTCCTCCTCCTCCTCAGTTAGGGTTTTGTGTTTAATTCTTCTGAGGAAAAAGAAAAATTAAAAAATGAAATTGTAAATTAAAAAATATAATTGAAAATAAAAGCAAATAAAATAAAGAAAAAGAAGAAAAGCAAATGAAAATATATAAGCAAAAAAAAATAAAAGTAAATGACAAAAACTAAAAAGTAAATGAAAAACAAAAAAAATGAAAGCAAATAAAATTGAAAATTAAAAAATAAAATTTGAAAATAAAAAAATAAAACTGAAAATTAAAAAATAAAATTGAAAATTAAAAAATGAAATTGTAAATTAAAAATAAAATGTAAAAACTAAAATGTAAAAAATACAATTGAAAAAATAAAAGTAAATGAAAAAAAATGAAAGCAAATGAAATTGTAAATTAAAAAAAATAAAATTGTAAATTTAAAAATAAAATTGTAAATTAAAAAATAAAATTTAAAAAGTAAACTAAAAATTAAATTTTTAAAAAGTAAAATAAAAGTAAATTAGTGAAATCATCTGTTTTTTTTTTTAAAAAGTTTCTGTTTTCTAGTTCCACTGACCTGTAACAGAAAATAGACACTAAAAATCTCCCCTCCCTCCTCCCTCCTCCCCCCTATGTTGAGCCTCTTTGAGATCTTATCCACCTCTCTGTATTACAGTGTATTACGGTATTGAAAAAAGAAAACCAATAATTTAGACTTCAGTGGGGGCCACACCTATGCCCCCTATTCAGGGCCTCTCTTTTCACGGTAACACCTCTGTTTGCTTTAGGTAAGATACAGAAAAATAACGGTCACCGAACCTCTTTAGCTTGCTGGACACATCTGTTTTTGTAAGATAAGAACCCCACACCCCTTTTCCATAAAATTGAAAATTAAAAAATAAAATTGAAAATTAAAAAATTAAATAGAAAATTAAAAAATAAAATTTTAAATTTAAAAATAAAATTACAAAGTAAATAAAACTAAACTAAAAATTAAATTTTTAAAAAGTAAAATAAAAGTAAATTAGTGAAATCATCTGTTTTTTAAAAAAGTTTTCTGTTTTTCTAGTTCCACTAAAAAACCTCCCCCTCCCTCCTCCCTCCTATGTTGAGCCGCTTTGAGATGTTATCCACCTCTCTGTATTACAGTGTATTACGGTATTGAAAAAAGAAAACCAATAATTTAGACTTCAGTGGGGCCCCACCTATGCCCCCCTATTCAGGGCCTCTCTTTTGACAGTAACACCTCTGTTTGCTTTAGGTAAGATACAGAAAAATAACGGTCACCGAACCTCTTTAGCTTGTTGTACGCATCTGTTTTTGTAAGATAAGTACCCCACCCCCACCCCACCCCTCTTCCGATCAATCAGTTTCGTAAATGGTCCAGACTTTTACCGTGAGCACATCAGAGCCTGTCTCGTTTATGAAAAAAACAACTGAACCTACTAAATAGAATAGAATAGAATAGAATAGAATAGAATGCCTTTATTGTCATTATACAGGATGTACAATGAGATGGGAGGGCCACTCCTGTTCAGTGCCATACAACAGAAAATCAAACTCTCTAAAATAAAAATAAAAATATTATAACCTAGTATAATCAAGAAATATACAGAAAAGAAAGAATGTATAAAATATACAAAAAATAGAATGTATAAAAAATATATACATACATTGGTGCATCTGTACATTGTAAGAAAAGTAAATAAGTGTATACATATAATAATAATGAAGATGATGAATATTGCACTTGGCGAATGAATATTGCACTAGTGAATGAATACTGGATATTACACAATATAGGAATGTTAGATATTGTTCAGTATGAATAATCTAATATTGCACAGAGATGTGGGTGTTGCACAGTTACAGTGGGTGAGTGTGAGAGTTCAGGGTGGTGATTGCTCTGACGAAGAACCTGTTCTTGAGTCTGTTTGTTCTGGCAACCGTGTAAAACAAGTGATTGGCAACTTTAGTTAAGGTAAGTTACGCTTATTTCCCCTTTGTATGTATAGTTCCAGCCTCATAACTCAAAAAAAAAAAAAAAAAAAATATATATATATATATATATATATATATATATATATATATATATATATATATATATATATATATATATATATATATATGTATATATGTATATATATATAGGTTATTATAGATCACAGACCTGCCTTAGAAAGAAGAATGATAAAATCTGCCATTTGGGTGTAAAAGCTAACTGTCAAACACACAAACCTATAAAGAGCCTCAGTGTAAATATGTTGTTAGTTTGTTCCTCTAAATGTGACTCTTGGACGGTCGCTAGGATTTTTGTAAAGACATGGTTTATACAGGTATATCAAACTCTGTTTTTAGGTTGTAGGTCATTTAAAAAATACTTTCTACATTTTTTTTTTTTTTTTTAACTTTTGTGTTAGATCACACGCTCATGGGCTCCATTTCAGATACAGATGTCAGTAAGTTTTTTTTTTTTTTTTTTTTTTTTTTCACGGCATGTCTTGATGAATAAGAGGGTCATAGAACTTTTTTTTTTCTTCAGATGCTGGATTGATTGGGGAGGCGGATATTGGTATGTTTTGGGGTTTTTTGTGGGTTTTTTTTTTTTTTGGTATTTTTGTTTTTCAGACAAAAAAAACAAAATGCTTTAAAAATAAGAAACTTTTTAAACCATTTCAGACATATTTGAGTTAGACCTCTATCTTCACATTCAGAGACCTTTGTCCCCTCAGTAACAGGACTGGGCTCAGCTTCTAAGGGCAGCAAGCTAGTGGAAAGCCAAAGATAGAATCTCCGTGGTGCAACCTCAATAGGAAAACATCTCACAGTTGACAGAAGTGACAACCCTGCCCCAAATTTTGTCACATAAGTTATTAAAAATAGGTGAGTATGTTTACTATGTTTGTTTTATTAATTTAAAAAAATCTGTCTTTCAGGAGGTAAAGGTGTTATTGGAGCTCGCATACCAATACGCAGAAGGACGTGGAGAAATGAGAGGAGGTGCAGGGGCCTATACACTAGGGTTCTTTTGTAAAACATTTACACCTGTGTTAGAATTATTAACCTTAATAAAACATTTACAGTCATGTCAGAGTTATTGACCTTAATAAAATAAGTTTTTTGTTTTTTTAAACTGGATTTTATTGAACAATAAAATGTCTAGTAATGATTATTTTAGAGATTTAAATGCAGCTTTAGCCTTGTTAGAGGGTGAAAATAGAGAGAACGCTAGTCAATCCAATCCTGAAATCATCTCTTTGACTCCTGTTATTGATGCTGTGAACTCTTTCAACTGGCTACAACTATTGGACCCCCAACTCTCCCCGTGTTGATAATACATGAGATAACCCTATTGAACCCCCTCAAAATCAGACACCCAGTCATGATACATTTGATGTTTTTGATGCTATCGATAATGTTCTAGCTCAATTACAGTCTAACCAACAACCTATACCGTCTGAATTAATAGCCTGTTAAAGCAGAGACCCCGTGAAAATCCCTGTCCTTACTGTAAGGACGGCAATTGCAGTGAGATCAGCAAATGCACTGGGCTTGACATGCATGGAGTTCTGCTCCTGATTTATACTGTGTGTAGTTAAGTTATAGTTTTATTAAAAAGGCCCATCAAGGCCAAACTGTTATAATCTCTTGTGGTTTTCTGTCCTACTCTCTTACCTCTGCTGATTTTACTAGTACAGTCTACTATATTGCAATGAAATGCAGTATATTCTTTCATTTGGGACAGATCACATATTTTTAAATGACTATGCATAGTATATTTACATATTTGGTATTGCTGGATTTAGAAAATAAGCACATTAATTCAACAAGCCTACTGTGTTATATGACAATACATGCGACATAATAAAACTTGGGACTGAAGACTCAATTTTGTCAATACTTTTCAGTTGGGGCACTTCATACATTAAGTGACCTAACACCCTGATTATGCAGGCCATATTTACATATGTATTGATGGATTCAGCACAACCTCATCTTTCCAACAAGCCATCATATATGTTTCTATGACAAACCCTGGCAAAGCAATTACAAAGTAAATAAAAACATTTTGCATAGATATATTTTTTCCATGTTTGCCTATTTTAGGTATGTGTTCCAAGGTCTCTATCTACCATACTTTAAGATATTTCCATCCAGTTTTTTCTAGTGGGTAAAGCAAAGTCCTGACTACATACATGTCTATTCTGAAAGCTCTCAGGCCTTATGTTATTAATCTACATCAGTTTTGGGGGTTAACCCCATATGGACAGGCTGTACTTGAGTTCTTTTTTAGTTTTGGGTATATAACAATATCTATCAATTTAACCATCTTGGCAGTAAAATATTTTTGGCCAAGAATCCATTTCGTATAGGGAAGACATCAGAGATGAGGAAAAACATGGTTGGGTTTAGTTCTACCTCCAGTAGGTGTATGTCAAAATTTGGGGGGGGCATTGTCACTAGCCTAGTGGATACGACGCCACATTGAGTGGGTGGGCCCCGTTTCTGTGATACGTCAGTGTATATGTCTATGGATTTACTGAGCTAGCGGAAATCCTGCTGACTGAAGGATGGAAGTTTGTTCATTCAGTCTGTTTACATGTTTTGTTATCTTACACAGGAGGAAGCACTTTTGGTGAAGTCTACTTCACTGCAGACTGTCTTTTTAAAGAATAAGTCAGCCTTTAGCTGTTTTTGCTCTGTATCTTTTCTGTTTACATTTTAATAGCACAGCTGTTAGTCTTTTCTTATGAAGGAAAAAAGCATTAATTTATTTGAGGAGCATTATTATTTAAATATGCCAGTGGTTTATTTTTCAGCAATCCCTCATGCACATCTACAGCTGAATGTTAATAAAAGTGTCTGTGTGACATTTGGGACATGTAGCTTTGACTCAGAAGTACCTTTTTGTTTATACCTTTGGGAAGAAAAAAATATCAAGATATATTTCTTATATCGCCATTCAGATAAAAAAATTTTGAGATATTATTTTGGTCCATATTCCCCAGCCCTAGTAGTTCTAAACATATTTAGGGTGTTTTTTCTTTACTTTTTGTCTCTTTTTCTTTACTTTTTGTCAGCTGGTTTACCAAAAGAAGCCATCTCATGCCATGATATGAGCTGTAAGAATCCTCAACATAGCGCTGAGTTATGCACTATGTATGAGAATGCTGTGACGCCCCTTCTTACCTCAAGTAAGCCTCTGTATAAAACCAGCTCACATGGTATCAAGCCAGGCTGGAATGACTATGTAGGAAAGCTTCATGGAGGGTCCAGAAGGGCTCTTAAAGCATGGGTTGATTTGGGTAAACATAGACATGCCCCTTTGTTTGAGTATTAAAAAACAGGCAAATGCAAATTTTAAATATGCTTTAAGATTTATAAAGAGAAACAAAAACACTATGAGGTCTGACTCTTGCAAGAAAGTTAAAAAATAATGTCTAGGACTAGAAATTAAGAAAATAAATAATTGCAAAACATCACTTCCAACTACTATTGATGGTGTCAGAGATGTAAAAGAAATTACTCAGTTACGGCAGGAACACTACACTGAGCTGTTTAATTGTGTCAAAAGTAACGCTTATGTGGCGGGTGACATACATAGTAATGAGAATGTGATTGTCTCCCCTCAAGAAATACATAATGCAATCATGACACTGAAAGACAATAAGGCATGTGGTATGGATAACATTTGTACTGAGCATCTGAAAAATGCAAGTAGAAAACTCTGTCCACTACTTTCTATGTGTTTCACTGGCCTTTTAGTCTCCAAAGATGATATTCCTTTCCCCCGACAGCCTTGATTGCAACTACATGCAAATAATCAATTATGCACATTAGGTGATGGCGTCATATAGCATCCCCTAGAAGTTGCTATATGACGCCATCACCTAATGTGCATAATTGATTATTTGCATGTAGTTGCAATCAAGGCTGTCGGGGGAAAGGAATATCATCTTTGGAGACTAAAAGGCCAGTGAAACACATAGAAAGTAGTGGACAGAGTTTTCTACTTGCATTTTTCAGATGCTCAGTACAAATGTTATCCATACCACATGCCTTATTGTCTTTCAGTGTCATGATTGCATTATGTATTTCTTGAGGGGAGACAATCACATTCTCATTACTATGTATGTCACCCGCCACATAAGCGTTACTTTTGACACAATTAAACAGCTCAGTGTAGTGTTCCTGCCGTAACTGAGTAATTTCTTTTACATCTCTGACACCATCAATAGTAGTTGGAAGTGATGTTTTGCAATTATTTATTTTCTTAATTTCTAGTCCTAGACATTATTTTTTAACTTTCTTGCAAGAGTCAGACCTCATAGTGTTTTTGTTTCTCTTTATAAATCTTAAAGCATATTTAAAACTTGCATTTGCCTGTTTTTTAATACTCAAACAAAGGGGCATGTCTATGTTTACCCAAATCAACCCATGCTTTAAGAGCCCTTCTGGACCCTCCATGAAGCTTTCCTACATAGTCATTCCAGCCTGGCTTGATACCATGTGAGCTGGTTTTATACAGAGGCTTACTTGAGGTAAGAAGGGGCGTCACAGCATTCTCATACATAGTGCATAACTCAGCGCTATGTTGAGGATTCTTACAGCTCATATCATGGCATGAGATGGCTTCTTTTGGTAAACCAGCTGACAAAAAGTAAAGAAAAAGAGACAAAAAGTAAAGAAAAAACACCCTAAATATGTTTAGAACTACTAGGGCTGGGGAATATGGACCAAAATAATATCTCAAAATTTTTTTATCTGAATGGCGATATAAGAAATATATCTTGATATTTTTTTCTTCCCAAAGGTATAAACAAAAAGGTACTTCTGAGTCAAAGCTACATGTCCCAAATGTCACACAGACACTTTTATTAACATTCAGCTGTAGATGTGCATGAGGGATTGCTGAAAAATAAACCACTGGCATATTTAAATAATAATGCTCCTCAAATAAATTAATGCTTTTTTCCTTCATAAGAAAAGACTAACAGCTGTGCTATTAAAATGTAAACAGAAAAGATACAGAGCAAAAACAGCTAAAGGCTGACTTATTCTTTAAAAAGACAGTCTGCAGTGAAGTAGACTTCACCAAAAGTGCTTCCTCCTGTGTAAGATAACAAAACATGTAAACAGACTGAATGAACAAACTTCCATCCTTCAGTCAGCAGGATTTCCGCTAGCTCAGTAAATCCATAGACATATACACTGACGTATCACAGAAACGGGGCCCACCCACTCAATGTGGCGTCGTATCCACTAGGCTAGTGACAATGCCCCCCCCCAAATTTTGACATACACCTACTGGAGGTAGAACTAAACCCAACCATGTTTTTCCTCATCTCTGATGTCTTCCCTATACGAAATGGATTCTTGGCCAAAAATATTTTACTGCCAAGATGGTTAAATTGATAGATATTGTTATATACCCAAAACTAAAAAAGAACTCAAGTACAGCCTGTCCATATGGGGTTAACCCCCAAAACTGATGTAGATTAATAACATAAGGCCTGAGAGCTTTCAGAATAGACATGTATGTAGTCAGGACTTTGCTTTACCCACTAGAAAAAACTGGATGGAAATATCTTAAAGTATGGTAGATAGAGACCTTGGAACACATACCTAAAATAGGCAAACATGGAAAAAATATATCTATGCAAAATGTTTTTATTTACTTTGTAATTGCTTTGCCAGGGTTTGTCATAGAAACATATATGATGGCTTGTTGGAAAGATGAGGTTGTGCTGAATCCATCAATACATATGTAAATATGGCCTGCATAATCAGGGTGTTAGGTCACTTAATGTATGAAGTGCCCCAACTGAAAAGTATTGACAAAATTGAGTCTTCAGTCCCAAGTTTTATTATGTCGCATGTATTGTCATATAACACAGTAGGCTTGTTGAATTAATGTGCTTATTTTCTAAATCCAGCAATACCAAATATGTAAATATACTATGCATAGTCATTTAAAAATATGTGATCTGTCCCAAATGAAAGAATATACTGCATTTCATTGCAATATAGTAGACTGTACTAGTAAAATCAGCAGAGGTAAGAGAGTAGGACAGAAAACCACAAGAGATTATAACAGTTTGGCCTTGATGGGCCTTTTTAATAAAACTATAACTTAACTACACACAGTATAAATCAGGAGCAGAACTCCATGCATGTCAAGCCCAGTGCATTTGCTGATCTCACTGCAATTGCCGTCCTTACAGTAAGGACAGGGATTTTCACGGGGTCTCTGCTTTAACAGGCTATTAATTCAGACGGTATAGGTTGTTGGTTAGACTGTAATTGAGCTAGAACATTATCGATAGCATCAAAAACATCAAATGTATCATGACTGGGTGTCTGATTTTGAGGGGGTTCAATAGGGTTATCTCATGTATTATCAACACGGGGAGAGTTGGGGGTCCAATAGTTGTAGCCAGTTGAAAGAGTTCACAGCATCAATAACAGGAGTCAAAGAGATGATTTCAGGATTGGATTGACTAGCGTTCTCTCTATTTTCACCCTCTAACAAGGCTAAAGCTGCATTTAAATCTCTAAAATAATCATTACTAGACATTTTATTGTTCAATAAAATCCAGTTTAAAAAAAACAAAAAACTTATTTTATTAAGGTCAATAACTCTGACATGACTGTAAATGTTTTATTAAGGTTAATAATTCTAACACAGGTGTAAATGTTTTACAAAAGAACCCTAGTGTATAGGCCCCTGCACCTCCTCTCATTTCTCCACGTCCTTCTGCGTATTGGTATGCGAGCTCCAATAACACCTTTACCTCCTGAAAGACAGATTTTTTTAAATTAATAAAACAAACATAGTAAACATACTCACCTATTTTTAATAACTTATGTGACAAAATTTGGGGCAGGGTTGTCACTTCTGTCAACTGTGAGATGTTTTCCTATTGAGGTTGCACCACGGAGATTCTATCTTTGGCTTTCCACTAGCTTGCTGCCCTTAGAAGCTGAGCCCAGTCCTGTTACTGAGGGGACAAAGGTCTCTGAATGTGAAGATAGAGGTCTAACTCAAATATGTCTGAAATGGTTTAAAAAGTTTCTTATTTTTAAAGCATTTTGTTTTTTTTGTCTGAAAAACAAAAATACCAAAAAAAAAAAAAACCCACAAAAAACCCCAAAACATACCAATATCCGCCTCCCCAATCAATCCAGCATCTGAAGAAAAAAAAAAGTTCTATGACCCTCTTATTCATCAAGACATGCCGTGAAAAAAAAAAAAAAAAAAAAAAAAACTTACTGACATCTGTATCTGAAATGGAGCCCATGAGCGTGTGATCTAACACAAAAGTTAAAAAAAAAAAAAAAATGTAGAAAGTATTTTTTAAATGACCTACAACCTAAAAACAGAGTTTGATATACCTGTATAAACCATGTCTTTACAAAAATCCTAGCGACCGTCCAAGAGTCACATTTAGAGGAACAAACTAACAACATATTTACACTGAGGCTCTTTATAGGTTTGTGTGTTTGACAGTTAGCTTTTACACCCAAATGGCAGATTTTATCATTCTTCTTTCTAAGGCAGGTCTGTGATCTATAATAACCTATATATATATACATATATACATATATATATATATATATATATATATATATATATATATATATATATATATATATATATATATATATATATATATATTTTTTTTTTTTTTTTTTGAGTTATGAGGCTGGAACTATACATACAAAGGGGAAATAAGCGTAACTTACCTTAACTAAAGTTGCCAATCACTTGTTTTACACGGTTGCCAGAACAAACAGACTCAAGAACAGGTTCTTCGTCAGAGCAATCACCACCCTGAACTCTCACACTCACCCACTGTAACTGTGCAACACCCACATCTCTGTGCAATATTAGATTATTCATACTGAACAATATCTAACATTCCTATATTGTGTAATATCCAGTATTCATTCACTAGTGCAATATTCATTCGCCAAGTGCAATATTCATCATCTTCATTATTATTATATGTATACACTTATTTACTTTTCTTACAATGTACAGATGCACCAATGTATGTATATATTTTTTATACATTCTATTTTTTGTATATTTTATACATTCTTTCTTTTCTGTATATTTCTTGATTATACTAGGTTATAATATTTTTATTTTTATTTTAGAGAGTTTGATTTTCTGTTGTATGGCACTGAACAGGAGTGGCCCTCCCATCTCATTGTACATCCTGTATAATGACAATAAAGGCATTCTATTCTATTCTATTCTATTCTATTCTATTCTATTTAGTAGGTTCAGTTGTTTTTTTCATAAACGAGACAGGCTCTGATGTGCTCACGGTAAAAGTCTGGACCATTTACGAAACTGATTGATCGGAAGAGGGGTGGGGTGGGGGTGGGGTACTTATCTTACAAAAACAGATGCGTACAACAAGCTAAAGAGGTTCGGTGACCGTTATTTTTCTGTATCTTACCTAAAGCAAACAGAGGTGTTACTGTCAAAAGAGAGGCCCTGAATAGGGGGGCATAGGTGGGGCCCCACTGAAGTCTAAATTATTGGTTTTCTTTTTTCAATACCGTAATACACTGTAATACAGAGAGGTGGATAACATCTCAAAGCGGCTCAACATAGGAGGGAGGAGGGAGGGGGAGGTTTTTTAGTGGAACTAGAAAAACAGAAAACTTTTTTAAAAAACAGATGATTTCACTAATTTACTTTTATTTTACTTTTTAAAAATTTAATTTTTAGTTTAGTTTTATTTACTTTGTAATTTTATTTTTAAATTTAAAATTTTATTTTTTAATTTTCTATTTAATTTTTTAATTTTCAATTTTATTTTTTAATTTTCAATTTTATGGAAAAGGGGTGTGGGGTTCTTATCTTACAAAAACAGATGTGTCCAGCAAGCTAAAGAGGTTCGGTGACCGTTATTTTTCTGTATCTTACCTAAAGCAAACAGAGGTGTTACCGTGAAAAGAGAGGCCCTGAATAGGGGGCATAGGTGTGGCCCCCACTGAAGTCTAAATTATTGGTTTTCTTTTTTCAATACCGTAATACACTGTAATACAGAGAGGTGGATAAGATCTCAAAGAGGCTCAACATAGGGGGGAGGAGGGAGGAGGGAGGGGAGATTTTTAGTGTCTATTTTCTGTTACAGGTCAGTGGAACTAGAAAACAGAAACTTTTTAAAAAAAAAACAGATGATTTCACTAATTTACTTTTATTTTACTTTTTAAAAATTTAATTTTAGTTTACTTTTTAAATTTTATTTTTTAATTTACAATTTTATTTTTAAATTTACAATTTTATTTTTTTAATTTACAATTTCATTTGCTTTCATTTTTTTTCATTTACTTTTATTTTTTCAATTGTATTTTTTACATTTTAGTTTTTACATTTTATTTTAATTTACAATTTCATTTTTAATTTTCAATTTTATTTTTTAATTTTCAGTTTTATTTTTTTATTTTCAAATTTTATTTTTTAATTTTCAATTTTATTTGCTTTCATTTTTTTGTTTTTCATTTACTTTTTAGTTTTTGTCATTTACTTTTATTTTTTTTGCTTATATATTTTCATTTGCTTTTCTTCTTTTTCTTTATTTTATTTGCTTTTATTTTCAATTATATTTTTTAATTTACAATTTCATTTTTTAATTTTTCTTTTTCCTCAGAAGAATTAAACACAAAACCCTAACTGAGGAGGAGGAGGAGGAGCAGGAGGAGGAGCAGGGGGAGGAGCAGGAGGAGGAGCAGGACAGAGAGAGGCGGGGGCAGAGAGGAAGGGAGGAGGGGGCGAAAGTTCAGGCTTGCCGACCTTTCTGTCTGACTTATTTTATGATCACTTTCGTGGTGGCACACAGAGGTCTCAGTAGGCTCACTAACGGTGTCCTGGTGCTATCTTCTTTGCAAAAATCGGGTAACACGAATCTTGATTTCATTACTTTTTTTAGACGGAATTAAACATATACAAATAAAATTAAGTAAAGATTTCCAATGTGGTCCACAGCAAAATGTTTCAGTCATAGCTGAATGAAAAATGAAAAGAAAAAAAAACAAACTATACATGCTGTAATGTCTCACACAAATGAAATGACAAGTCCTGTGCCTTTTTATTTATTTATGTTTACAAAATAAAAAGAAAATACCCAATTAAAATAAATATATAAATATATATATATATATAAATATATATATATATTTATGTATACTTTCACCCACCTCCCCTATAGTGACACATAAGCACCAACCCTGACATTCATTTCCATATACCCCTTACATAATATTATCAATTTTTATAATCTACATTCAATTAAAAATATGACGTCATCTATATGAAAATTGCTTATCTTATCTATGCTATAGATCTTTATCTATTACTGATAAGATCTTGACATGCATTTGACAGAAGGTGGTACCTTATACCTCCTATTGGAACTGTGAATGGTTGTCCTGTCTCATTGTGTAAGCAGTGATGAACAGCCCAACATAGGCTCCAGTGTGCACCCCTCTGACCCTCAGATGGATAAGTGGTTAAAAAGTGTGTGTGTGTGTGTGTGTGTGTGTGTGTGTGAGAGAGAGAGAGAGAGAGAAATTACTGCTTACCATTTGGCTGCTGTATTTCTTGAACACTGTCATTTGTAACAGCTTCTGTCTGTACTCTATATGTTGAAGAGAAAATCATTACTGTTTAAAGAATGTCACTCTGAATGGAGCCATTGTTATGTTATTGGCTGTTTCCTTCTCTGGGTCACCTAAGGTCAGTTATTCCAAATTCCCCCTCCCTTTGATGCGTTTAATTATCGGGGGGGGTGTCTCGTAATTGAGAACAGTGACGTCCTCCATGAGATTCTCACCACGCCATCTCCATTTTCAACATCCATCCTTTTTTCTCAGTGACCTCACAGTGTAGAAAGTGGCTCTCCTGCGGTGCTCTTGTCATATCAGTTATCTATCTGATGGTGGAAAGCTGAGTTGGGTTAAACTCTGTGTTGGAGATAAACTGATCTTCAATCTGTGCCACCAGCCAACTCTTACTCCCACTTAGCTCTGACCTTGCAGCCTGTCCCTCTGTGGCATCGCCTTACTGTGTATCAGCAATACGTTATCCCAGCAACACACATACACACACACATTGCCTCTGTGACACACATTCTGTGCATATTTTCACTGACACACACAACACATAGGAAGGCTATCACTGAGGCCTGCCTCCCCCTACACACTCATACCAATTGCAGAGAGTGCTTTGTGCATTCACTGACTGGCTGAAGAGAGAGAGAGACTGGTGGGAGGGGGAAGATGGAGACAGCAAGACACAGAAATATTAGAGAAAGAGAAGCAGACGGATAGAGAAGAAGAAGTAAGAACTGGGGGACATTAGAGACACATCCTAACTGGTGGAAAGATAGTGAGCAGGGCAGGAAGGAGAATACAGAAATAGAAAGGGAGCCGGGGGTTGTCCAGTAGAGAGGAAGCGAGCGAGTTGTTGTTAAAGAGGCTGAGGGGAACTGATGGGATGGCATTGATCTCTGGGAGCTGCCGACTCCTGGGCCAGATGGCGTCTTGTTGCTGCAGACCTCTCCTCAACTCCTCCTGTTGCGGACCGCTCATCAAACTCTGCCTCTCCTCATTCACAGGTCGGTCCCAGTCCGTTCTCTGTGCTCTGCTGTCATGAGCGACTGCTACATTCATATAGGCAGGAGCAATAATCAGTATACAACATGGGTAACACACTTAGCCAAGAAGGTAAAAAAAAAATAAATAAAGGGGCATGGTGTGTTTCTGCACTGTGGCAGCATGACTTTGCTTGTTTGACTCAAGCAGTCCCATTGGTGCTAACTGTCCTCTGTGTTGTAGAATGGAAAGAATAGGCTTTTGTCCTCTTAGGCGTAATGTCATGTTGCATATTGCGTTACTAAATTGCGTGCTCCCATTGTCTTGTGAATGTTCTGCATCAAGATAATAATGTTCTGTTGTGGTTTTGCACTCACAAAGCATGTTTTTAAAAATAAAAGTGGAATTCTAATCCATATTATTACTGTTTGGGTTTTTTAGTATATGTTCCCCTTTTTTAAAATTTATTTAAATTATGTGTGATGCTGCGACCACAGTGACATGAAAGTGTGCTCTGAGGAGTCAGGGGCAGGGCAGCTGTGTGTGTGTGTGTGTGTGTGTGTGTGTGTGTGTGTGTGTGTGTGTGTGTGTGTGTGTGTGTGTGTGTGTGTGTGTGTGTGTGTGTAAGTCTGGAGGTTTTAATGATGTCAGCGCAGCTGTGTGCCCGTGCTCGGCCTGTGTGTGTTTAACATCAGTGTATCCCCTTAACAACTCCTCAAACTAACCAAAAGCTGAAATATGCATCAGTCTTCCTAAGTGATGTCAGCGCTCTCCCTACCCAGAAACACGTTGGCTTTAAAAAAGAAACAAAGACAGAAGAAGCTCTTCCTCTCATGTCTATAAGGTAAAGCTACACCCAGGAGGATCTTGACTTAAAGACTAGAAGTATATTAAAGAGCAAAAAGCAAATATTAAATTAATCTCATATCTTTTTAAAATTTGCAAACCCTCATTAATAAACCCGGATATGAATTAAATAACTTCCTGGATACTTTGCTGGTTACTTTTTTAACACTTCCTGCCAGGTAATAGTCTACTCTTCAAAAGGGTGATTTAATGAGGATGACACTGAGCTCTGGGGTACTGATTTGTCTTATTATATATTTTTTTAAAGACAGGCTATTTGATTTTCAGTCTTTATGCTTAGTGGCTGCTGGCTGTAGCTTTGTATTTACCAGTAGATGCAGGAGCGGCGGACTCAAGAAAGTATATATGCATGTCTCCCCAGATTTCTGGACTATTCCTGGTATGATTTTTGAAAGTATACAGAACCATTGAAGTATCTGATGCTTGGGATCATACAGACGAATGAATTTGTTTTTTCATGTTCCTTGCTTTTCTTTTTCCAGACATCTCTCCTGCCGAGCTGGATGCTCTATGGAGGGAACCGCCATATACTCTTGGTGGAGCTAATGAACACTTCTCAGGAAATGACATCATGACTCAAGGTGTGGTAGCTACAGCCAGATGTTTCTGATCTCTCAATCAGTTTGAAATCATAATATTATAAAGTATCCTATTAGTCTGGAGTACAAATAACTCATTAGGGGGCATGTGAGAAGGAGCAGTGCTCCCACAGAGGAAGTGTTTGGGATATCCTCCCTGCACAATAGAACATACCAGGAAAAGCCCATATTAACTTTACTGAAAAAAGAAAAAATATCTTCAGCTATTATAGTACATACGTCCATCTGGCTACAGGCTTTGAAACTATTAAGATCCTGTTTATTGAAATGGCTGGAAATGTGCTAGAGTAATTGCTGATAGGTTCACAGCTGTACTCTGCTATAGTATGAAGGTAAACCAGTTTAAACTGAGCATTAAATGAAATACTCATACTTCCATGTTCTTTCTAGTGTAAAGAGCATCCAGTTTTGGTGGATTATTGTGGAGTTTTGGTTGATATATCAGAAAGAACATCTGGAAACTACTCTTCTAATTCATATGTTCAGCCTGTCTAAATACAGACTACCGTGATTACTGTCTTGTGTCATCTGCTAACATTTTCAGTTTAATCTCCATGCCAGTCTGGGACATGCATTATGATAGCAATCTACTCTAAAAGTCCTTGTTTTGATAAAATAGTTTCCCCATACAACATCCATGTCTCGATTACGCTGTGATCTGATATGCTGTTTTGGAAACACTGGCTTAACTGACAGTATATTGAGTTTCCTATCTTATTTTCTGCTTTTTGACCTAAGCACACAATCTAAACTTGATCCAGGAACAGTTTTCCTGACTTTGTTCCTTCTTTCAGGTGCAGGTGAAGAGGAGGATGGTGCAGTAGTGGAATCAGGTGAAGGTGGGGTGGAGCCTGACAGCTACTGGAAGAAGAAGGAGGCCTTCCTTAGAGGAAGCACTGTGTCACTGGGAGACAAATTCTCCTCAGGTACATTTCATGGCTTGTTTTGTCTTACTGCTGGAAATGTATAAGCTTGTCTAAACTAATTTCATACACAGGAGCATTTCCCATGCATATTATATTTATGCATATTGATGAATAACATTCCCCGTCTACTAATGTTTTACTCAGTCAGCATTTTAACTTCATCTATCATGTTCCCTCAGGTTCTTCCTCTCAAATGGATTTAAATGGCCACACTGAGTGTCCAGTAAGAGGCCTAATAGCTTTGCTATTCCTCCAAGGAATCACATTGTGCTCACAAAGCATCTCCCTGAAATATAAGCTCTTCATAGAAAATATTTTGTGAATATTTAGTTAGTAAAGTCTCAGTTTTATGTTTTACGTTTGCTCATTAATTGCAAACAGAAATATTCAAAATGGTGCAAGAAGTGAAACAAAATGATTTAAAGTACCCTTTTTATTCTCTTACTGCTTACAGAATTGATTTAGCCAGGCTAATTCTTTGTATTCCATCGTATTTCACTACAGTAAGTGATCTAAATTCAGTGTTGATAATCAAAGCGTGTGTTTTGTCTCATCCCTAGAAATTGTGCTGCTGTTCACTGGGCGAAGGCGCTCCAGCGCAGATCCTGACCGGGCCCTACAGGAGGCGCTACGCACACGACTCCGAGTGGTAGAGAGCAACAGCCAGGATGTCATACAGCTCTTTAAAGTGAGACCCAGCATATACTTTCCTACACTTCTAAACATGCTGATGTAATAATGGAAAAAAATAATGTGCGTTACAATATGAGTCTAAATTATGCAATGTGATCTACTGTACATGCATTGTGCACTTTATAAAGATGGCTTAATGTTCTTTTACTGTAACATGAGACGTTGTTTCTGCAGGACTTGTCTGCACGTCTGGTCTCTGTCCACGCTGAGAAGGACAGCTTTGTTCTCACATTCAAAACTGTGGAGGAAATCTGGAAGTTTTCAACTTACCTAGCATTAGGTAGGACTAATAAGGATCCTTTTAGATGATATTTGAGCATCTGTATAGCAGTAGTATTTCATGTGCTCTTTCTCAGGCTATGTGGCTCGTTGCCTGGAGAACTTCCTATGTGATCCGTCATTCTGGCTGGACCCAGAGCTGCTCAGTGACTTGCAGATCAGTGTGACAGTGGATGAGGAGCATCTAGCCACCCTGTACCTGGGACTCTTACTCCAGGAAGGTCAGTTGTGTTGTAACCATAATTATAAGGGATGCTTATCCATACTGTCAACACAGCAGTGATAACAGGTGGAGAGAATTTATAAATAGAAATGAGATCCTGTCTGTGAATCAGCGATCCAAAGTCTGTACTTTAGACTCTAAAACTTCTGCTTATATTTCAAAATGTTAAATGTTAAACTATTGACTTATAATGAGATTTTTTTTTTAAAGAAAAACCTTAAAGATATTTTAAGGAGTCATTGTCAGAGGACTCTTGAATCCAGGCATTTAATTAGAGTGTGATAACGGAGTACACTGTCATTTGATCCCATTATTTTTAATCCATTTCTTGGTGACCCCAATTAAGTCTTAATGAACAGACAGCCACACATAACTTAAGCAAAACTTTAGACTAGAATCACCTCACATGTAGTGGAGGAACTTTTGTGCTTTGTGAAAACTAATTTATAAACTATGATAGACTTTTAATCAAGTCAATATTATAATCCCAATTTTATTTATATAAAAGTTATAGAGTTACTGCTAAACCAGACTCCAAAATTTGATTTGAGATTTGAATGTATTAGACCTGAAGCGCAACTACTGCACGACTTTCCTCCACGAATGTGTATTGATTCCCTCCTGCACGGGCTGCACAGACATCCCTGCGTTCTTGTGAACATATCCTTCAGGCAAAAAGCTTCACAGGAATGTATAATAGGACTGCAGTGCTGGCAAATAGTGGTGAAAATTACATTAAGTTAATGGGCGAGGTTATAAAGCATCCATCATTTTCCGGTGACTGAATGAGGGCGCAGCAACTCCAGCAGTTTTGCTGATTTTTAACTTAAGTGGAGCAACTTTTACCAACGTTGTAAGCAATGCTGTGTCTGGATTTAAATGTGGCTTTTTATACTGTGTGTGGGGAGGTGGGGGGGTGGCAGAAGCTGATTTTCTCTACTAAAAATCTGTCTCTTTCCAGGATCCTTCTTTGCTAAGGCACTATTTGCAAGACTCAAGAACGATGAGGATGAGGAGCAGCTGTCATTCCAAAAGAATGACCTGCTGGTGGTGAGGGACACGGGGCAGGATGACATGTGGGAGGGCACCTTGCTTGCTACAGGAAACCACGGCATGGTGCCAGTCAATGCCATGCAGCCCTTGCCATACCCGTTCTATCAGTGAGTTAATGCCTGTTCCTCAAATTAACCACTTCACCTCGGAGTACAGTGTTGTTAAATTATACTTCCTGTTTGTGTCAGGTGGTTCCTGAAGAAGTACCCAGTCCATGCTGGATGCTCAAAAACAGAAAAGGAACCATTTGAACATCCTATCGGTAAAGCTTTGCTTTCATATACAACACACTGTACCCACATGCTCCCCCACTGATTTGACAAAAATAAGCTGGGATTCAGTGCCTATTAAATCGCTTTAGCTGGTAGTGACTGCTTTTGAAGAAATCTGCATAACTGAAACATTATACCCTCATATTCTTAATCAGTGTGCTTACATACTGACTCTAAAACTCTCATCTGTTTTGCCCTTCTCATTAAATGCCTCAGTGACTGGCTCCTGTGTGGCAGTAGCTGACTACAGTCCAGTGGGACCAGATGAGCTCCAGCTCAGCCAAGGTGACACTGTGGAGATCCAAGGTCTGCTGCTCCGAGGCCTGGATGTTTTCATAGGAAGACACCCTTCGACGGGACGCAGTGGCTTCGTTCACAGAGCTCACGTGAAGCCTCTCAACACTACACCCCTGTAAGAAAATCTTATTTTTTTTTTTTTTTTTTTAATCCGTTCAGCGGCTTAAACTAACTAGTCTCATTGTAATGTGTGACATTTCTACTTAAAATCATTTTGTCATGATCCCATCTACATTCCTTACATCGTGTTTACAGTCGTCTGCTAATCTTTTACGAAATCCTATTTAGAGGATTGCTGTCTGGACGGGGCAGATCAGGTGATGAGGCCTGGATAATCATAATGCTGCCTTTGTTTCCCTTACACAGAGATGGACAATTGGTCTTTCTGACCGAGGAGGAGAAGGCCAGCCTGACTCAGGTTAACCCTTGCAGCTCTGAGCCAAGTGACAGCAGCCTACTGGAAAGGCTTTTCTCAACTGACATCAGCTCTGTGTACAGGCTAGGTAAAGGAATGACTGGGCTCACTTTTAGTCAGTTAGGGGGGAAAGGGAGGGTTTGCGCCATCGAGCCATAACTGAAATATAGGTCATGTTTGTTTCCTAAATGGTGGCGCTATTTGTAATTCATTCTGGGAAAAATGGTTTCCATCTGTCCTCCCATCTGGAAAATCAATGCTAAATTGATTTACCTTCTGTGTTTCCAGATAGACTGGATGAGACCGACTTTATGTACATAAGGAATCGGCCAAAACATGGTAATGACTTGACTTTTTTTTGGAGAAAATCAGCCATTTATGAGGCTGATGCCTTTGAGCAGCTTGAAAAAAGGTTTATTGTTATATCTGTCTTCCTTTCAGATCTCAAGGACCTCGCAAGCGCTCGTCAAAGCATCATGTCAGAGAGAAGTGGAGTCACATCCACACACCAGTCGTCCCCTCGCCAATCTCTCTCTCGCTCTCCACATCTGTCCCTCTCTCACTCTCACAATCTGCTGCCACGGGAGGGAGAGCGCCTATCCTTCACTCTGGATGACACATTCAGAGAAATGGACGAGTTTCAGGAAGATCCACCTCTCTTCTTGGAAGAGAACAGCTGGGATGGGGAGGAGTCTGAGAGCAGTGACCCTACACTGACTCTACTCAACAAAGAACACTTCCAGGTCAACAGATCTGTTTTCATTCACGTATTTATTACAGGGCGAAGCACCACACTGTGCTAAAGTCTTTCTTTCTTTTCTGTCCATGTTGAGCTTCCCATGTCTGACTTTCATTAGGACATTTACCCTCACATTAACTCTGTTAATGCCTTGCATAACTCTCTATTTTTTTTTTGTTTGTTTTTTCTCCCAGGATGCCTTCTTGCACCTGTATGACCTGCAGTATTCCTTCCTGTGGGTGACCTTTAGTGGTAAGACTGAGGATGAGCTGTCAGGACACCTCGAGAGTGTCAGAGAGTGTGCCAAGAGAATGGGCATGCACTGGGCACATCGGCGCGCATGCTTTCTCCTGGGGAGACTATGTGCCAGGAAGCTAAAGCTATCACAGGCATGTTTATTTATGTATTTGTTTAATTTACCCTTAGTGTCCTTTGTAGGCTCTTTGATTATATATTTAAGTTCTTTCTAAAGAGAGACTTAAAGGCAAGTCAGCCTGTAACAAGACACCACACTGTACATCACATTACCATTCATATAATGTTGTAGTAATAAAAAGAAATTCAGTTGACTGTGTTATTGCTCCGATGATTTCTCCTCAGGCGCGTGTGTACTACGAGGAGGCTCTGAGCGTTTGTGTGGACAGTTTCTCTGACGTTCCGCTCCTCATTGCTCTCTTCACAAACCTCACTGCCATTTATCTGAAGCAACGCATGACTGATAAACTGCCCCAGACGCTGGAGAAGGCCAGCGCCCTGCTCCTCTGTCTTCCCTGTCATTCCTTCACATCCACGGATGAAGTTGAACTGCTCAAGCTGCTCCTGAGGAGGTCGGTGGTAATGGTGGACAAGCACCTGGAAGCTCGTGTCTGCTACCTCATCTCAAGCCTCTTCCTGCTTCTCAGGAAGACTGATGACGCTCTTCCTTTTGTCGAGCGACTCCAGTTTCTTTCGCTGACTCTCTCTGCCGCCGACGGGCCACCGATAGCTCCTTTGGACCTCAGCTGGCTCTTGAGCTGGCTCTATCACTGTAAATACATGCCTTACTTAGCACTTGCCTCGCTGAGCCTTGATTCAAGACAAGACCATTCCCTCCACGATGCTTTCCAGAGGATTGAGTTGTTTATCAGGAACTCTGTTCGTTTGAACCCCTGCTGGAAGGAAGGAACCTCACTGCTCCCTGCTCAGATCGTAGTTTACCTGCAGCAGACTCTGGCCATAGCTGAGCAGGGGGGTGATGTGAAAACCCAGAGAGACCTGTGTTTGGGCTTGGCCTCAGTTTACCAGCAGTATGGTGCTCTTGATAAAGCGGTGCACTGTGCTCAACAAGCCGTGGAGACAGGAGGCCATATCAATGAGGAGGAAGGATTTGAGGCATCTGTGTTGCTTGGGTGGCTGCTGGTGTTGACAGGCCAGGCTGAGAAGGCCCACAGTCTTCTACAACCACTGCTTACATCACTACAGGTACAGTAACCAGTGATGAACTGTGGGGAATGACATGCATGCAGTGGATAACTTCTGTATAAGCATTCTTATTCTTTTTTTCAAATTGAATGTCATGGGTAATTTGTGACTCTGCATCTTTCTGCAGGGAACAGACAGTCCCACTCAGCGTGGTGTGATCCATAACCTATTGGCTTTGTGTCTGAGGCGTCAGGGTCGCATCCCAGAGGCAGGCTGGCATTTCCACTCTGCCTTAGAAATCTCCAGAGAAAATGGAAATCAAAGGAATCAGGCCCTGGCTCTGGCCAACCTGGGCTGTCTGGCACTGGATGTGGGGGCATCTTTGATTGCAGAAGGCTTCCTAGTCAGGTCAGATCTTTTGACATTTTCTGAAAAATTTGCCACAGTTAAGTTCTGACAGAAAACCTAGAGTCTACAAGGGTATTTATTTTATTACCTTATTCTCTGATTATATTAGATCCCTGTGCCTTTTTTGGGAGCTCCGGGAAAGCCCGACAGATGAGGAGCATGTACAAACCTACCTATGGCTGGGGCGGAGCTACAAAGACAGGGGGCGGAGTCAAGACATCAGGGCATGTTATGAAATTGGGTTATTAATTGGACTACATGCCAAAAACTTGCACAGTAAGTACAAATTTAACCAATAAATACATTCACATGTAACTTGATGCAATAAGAGCTGCATTGAAATTGGCTAGTTAGGCAATACCTTCAAGCATGCATTTAGGCCCACATATTTGTGGGCACTAACTAATAAGCTCATGTAAATAGAGGACTCTATTAAAATTAAAGCAGGTAGTCTTCCCTTTAAGCCCCCCTTATCATGTAGCTGTAAGTAGAACATGTCATGGTACAGGGCTAAAAAAAGAGTCTAAATATTGGCCAGTATGTTCAATATGCTGTCCAGTATGATCAACTGGTTATGTTGAGCTGTATTTTTCATAGGTCAGATGGTGGTGGCCAAGGTGCTGAGCCGGCTCTATGCTGACATGCTGCTTTATGGTCAGAGTATCGTCTACTATGAGCACTGTGTGTCAGTATCCAGAGCGCTGAAGGACAAGAGACTGGAGGGAGAATATCTGGAAAAGCTCAGTAGCCTCTACCTCTCCCTCAACGATGAGAGGTGCATATTTGCATCTCGTCACTCACTCAGATTCTCTGTCTCTATTGTAACACCTGTGTCTATATATATAATATATAATATATGTATGTTTTTTTTTTTTTATGATGCACTCTGTGGTGTAGGTCGTCTCGCAAATCTCTTGACTACACCAAGCAGAGCCTGAGAATTTCTATTGATTTGGGAAAGAGAGAGGAAGAGTCGGAGACCTGGCTACAGGTTGGACGCATCTATTACCTCGTCTATGAGGATGAGCTGGCTGATATGTATTTACAGGTGAGGAGAAATGTGAGTGTAGAGTGGGTATAGGACTGGGGGGAACTTTTCTTCCCAGTCAGTGCCCTTTGTTGTTTCATAAAACTGGCATTCAGGGAATGTCGGTACTCCACATCCCTGAGCAGCAGGCAGTTCCCTTAAAGACTGTGAAACTTTTCTCTCAGCAAGTATAAAATAAAATGATCATTTTTAGTTAACACTGATTAATACTGGTGTTTTTTTTGTGTGTGTGTGTTTGTTTGTTTTATAGGCAGCAGTAAAGACAGCCCTAAAGATGAATGATCCTCACTTTGCTATGAGCATCTATGAGGAGGCAGGAGATGTTTACTTTAAAGGTCACAGGAACCGGATGGCTTCACTGCCTTTCTACAGGGTAAGAGAATAAACTGATACTTGATGTATTCAGCTGGTCCATCATAACCATTAGACTGTATTTTCCATGACAAATTGTAGAAAGTTTGGATTCCAGTGAATGCTTATTTATTTATTAATGGGGGCCACTGATCTCAGTAAAATGATTCATATCTGGGTTCAGGATGGTAGTCTGCCATTTGCACGGAGCATCAATGATGTCCACTCGGAATTCCGATTGTTAAGTAAACTCACAGACCTGCTGATGAATGAAAGAGAGCAGGAGGAGGCTCTGCAGTATGCAACACTGGCTGTCCAGATTGCCAGCAAAACAGGTACAAAGTTAAGCGGTGCCTGAGCCTCATGTCTATAATATCCCTACAGCGTGTACTCTGGAAGATACAATTTACGTATTTTTTTATTATTTTGCTCTAGGAGTACAAGTGAATGAGAGGAGCGCCTACCATCGGCTAGCTACAGTTTATTACAGCCTGGAGCAGTACGAGATGGCAGAAAACTACTATCTCAAGTCGTTGTCACTGTGTCCGCCTGTCCTACAGCACCCTGGGGAGACTCGCTACTACACCAAGGTCTACTGCAGACTGGGAGACCTCACTCTACACAAACTCAAGGTACAAGGGACACCGTTACAGTGTTGCATTGGCAAAGACAGAGCACATTCCTAAAAGTATCCTCTGGTGAAAGCCACCGCACCTCCCCTTATTTTCTCTGTCATCTTTCTGAAGTCAAAGTTCTAAGAAAGAAATGGAAAAAATGCCCCAAAAAAGAAAACAATAAAAGTGCTTGTCTTTCTATTGGTCAAAATGACCCATTCATGTTTTAGTTATCAGTAGAGCAACAGTAATATTGCCTTTATGTTCATCTGGATGCTATCTGACCTTCACATGTGAAGATTGTGTGTTTGATTCTGATGAGACCCGCTCTGACCTCTGCGCTCTCTACAGGATGCTTTTGATGCAGTGGGCTACTTCCAGCTGGCTCTGGCAGCAGCACTTGAGGACCAAGCTAACCCCGAGGCTCTCTATGTGGTGTACATGAAGCTGGCCGAGATCCATGGCAACCACATGCCCGATGCTCAGCTGTGCCAAGTTTACAGAGACAGCGCTCAGAGTCTGAAGAGAGTTTTGGCTGGAGTAGAAGGCACTGCTGTTGGACAGGAAAACAAAGATGATGCAGATAGAGAAGCTGCCCAAAAACAGGAAAGGAACTTGGATGCTGATATGGGATATGCGAAGTGTTTGGTTAAGACAAACTCAGTTTTTGATTCTATACCTGAAGGTGTCGTGAATGAAGATGACTCGACTCCAAGAACTCGTAGGATGCTTGTGAAATCAGATGACAGATGCACAGACACTAATCTTAAATTAGATGCTAATGGGAAAACTCACCATTACTATCTTCCTGACTCAGTGGATGTGTCTGGCTCTGAGACAGATACCATCGCCAGTCAGTCATATAGTGACAGTGTTTTGACTGAGTCCTTTGATACAGCTAAGGAGGACATATCAGACTCCAGCAGCTCTACTGACACTTTACAAGCTTACCTAAAGCCCCTTGAACACAACATTCCCAGTCAAATACCTGTTAATCACACAAGTGACATCACAGGACACACGCAGACCAAAGACGATGATTCTTATACTCAGGATGACGATAACACCCTCACTAATGAGACTCGCGGATCTCCGGTTCAAACGGAGGCTGGTACTGACCAGAAAGAGCGTGTTGTTATAAACACTGATGAATCTGTAAGCCAGGACAAAGATTTCAACCACGCAAAGAGAAATGGATCTGAGACTGGTGACGCACACGGTGAAAGCACAGACAGCGACACATAGTTTTTCTCCCCGTGGCACTTTATGGATCTCACTGACTTTTCCTTCGTCTGGTCGTGTGTCTCTTGGCAAGAAAACTGATTGCGACATTCCAGCCGCAGGGCACAAAACCAAATGTTGATATTGTAAATGTGAGACATTTTGCTTATTTGGAGCATGTACATTTTTGTGCAATGTAAAATGGGGTTATTACAGTGCACTGTGCTTATAAAATGTATGTTTTGTACATTTTTTTTTTATATCTCTGGTAGATATGACACAAACATAAAAGGTGTTATTTTGTTTGACTGTTGATTTTATGTGGTTGTCCATTCAAATAAGGGAGGAATATGTGACCCTGACATGCAGAGTAATGCGTGGTTCAATAAGAAACCGCAACATATATAAAACACAAATACATTTACAAGAAAACAGCACATTTTTATATTTTTTTAATAGCTACTGCTCTAATGTTTGCCAGTATTGATGATTCTTTGTGGTTGCCGTAGGTGTGGATTTCTGGGGGACCACAGAGGACTCCAAAAAAAATCATTCAAAAACACAGATACGTGTGGCATGTTGCACATGTGCAGAAAGTTTTGACTATAAGCAGAACTATGTCTGAGCTTTTAAAATCTAGGGTTATATAGATTCATCTACGAGCAGGTGACATGTGCACATTTCAGCAACTTACTTCCCCAAATGGAAGCCAACAGCCAGCCAATAGCAGAAATCTGTTACAGGTTCTCACATCTGAAACCAGGCAAACAGAAGAGGAAATGATATGAGCACATGTATTTGAAAGGGGTCCAGAATGCTCAGGAGCTTCCCTTCAGTGTGTATGTAGAGGTGTGTGTGTGTGTCTATACACAAACACACACAGATCAAGCGTAACATTATGACCAACTGCCTGACCTGACCTGTCAAGGCATGGACTCCACTAGACCCCTGAAGGTGTGCTGTGGTATCTGGCACCAAGATGTTAATAACAGATTCTATAAGTCATGTAAGTTGCGAAGTGGGGCCTCCATGGATCGGACTTGTCCATCCCACAGATGCTCAGCTGGATTGAAATCTAGAGGCCTTGTCAGCACCTCAAACTGAGCCATTTTTGCTTTGTGGCAGGGTGCGTTTCCATGAAAGGGTGTACACGATCCGCAGCAATGCTCATGTGCCCATTGTTGGCGCTTTCAGCGGGTGACAGGTCAGCATGAGTGCCCTGACTGCATTAACTCTTTTGGCAATTTGAGCTACAGCAGCTCATCTGTTGGATTGGACCACACGGGCCAGCCTTCGCTCCCCACCTGCATCAGTGAGCCTTGGCTGCCTGTGACCCTGTCTCTGGTTCAACACTGTTCCTTCCTTCAAATCCTTACGCTTGCCTATTTTTCCTGCTTCTAACACATCAACTTTAAGGACAAAGTGTTTACTTGCTCCCTAATACATCCCACTCACTAACGGGTGCCACAGTGAAGAGATTATCAGTGTCATTCACTTCACCAGTCAGTGCTCATAATGTTATGCTTGATCGGCGTGTCTGGTTTTTTTTTTTGGTTTTTTTTATTGTTTCTTTGTTTATTAATTTTGTGTTCTTAATTAAACGTATGTCTATTCTGTATATTTGTATAATGGAAAATCCAAAAGTCGCAATGAAAGAGAAAACAGGAGAAAATGGTCCATTTGTTTACAATGATATTCTTCATTGGATTCATAAATTTTTGGTGCTCAAGTAAGTTTTTTTTGACAACCAGGGAGTGCTTTGGGGTGGCAAAGAGGCCCTTCACAGCAGCACAGTTAAGCAGTTAACACCCAGAGTCTGTGGGATGAATAAAAGTCCTGAGCAGGCCACTTTCATTTTGATTTGGAATGATGGCAGGAGGAATAGATCTAGGTGCTTATATTCAAAGGTGCTTCAGGAGGACTTTAGTCAGAAAGACTACTCAACAGGCCAGTGTTTCATTCAAAGCTGTGGTTTAAAGAAAGTTTCCATTTAAATCTGTGGGATCAGTAAACAGGAGCACAAACTCCATATTGCATTAGTGACGTAAAAGGAAAACCAGAAGAGCAAATCTTCATCAGATGACTGAGAATGTCAGTCAAGAGCAAGAATAATCATTGAACATAAGGAGAAAAAGCAGATGGGTACTGTAGTCAGGTTGCGGTGCATAAAGCCATCATAACAAAGATGAATTCACATTTGGTCAACAGCCTGCTTCATCATTCTCTAAAGTTCAGGTCATGGAAGACATACAATGAAGGGAAAATCCCGCCAGGAGAAAGACCCCAAACCCGCTGAACTGCTATCCCTCACTGAGACTCAATCCAGGGAGGATCTCAGTTGAAGATGTCTCAAAATCTGCCAGAGAACTGAGGAGTTCTAAACGTTCTTTTAATTTTCATTAATTTAATTGTAACAGAAAAAATTCAGACAAACTCAAATATATTCAGTTATACAGACAGAATGCTAAAGTTCTGCATTAAAAATAAATACTCCAGACAGTGTACAGAGACATGTTGAGCAAAGGATCTGAGTTGGCACTGTGGTGGAATAGTTAGTGCTGTCACCTCACCGCTACTGCTGTCCCTGCGTGCCTTTTAACCAGAGAAAACCCATGCTTTCTTCACATTCTCAGTCCCCAGCATTAGATTAACTCGTGATTCTGAACTGGCCATGAATGTGAGGTTGATAAAGTGCTTGGAGTGCATAGAATATCTTGGTACCTACCAGAGTGCGTTAATGTAAACACTGATGAAGCTCTAAGTGAAGAATATTGGTGCCACACATAGTGAACATGTGCACTACACACAGTCTCTTAGTGCCACTTTTTCACTGATATTTCTTTCCTCAGATGTCTCTTTGCAAGCAAACTGACTGTAATGTTACAACACGGCACTTACTGCACAACCCTGATGTCATTACTGTAAATCTGTCAGATTAAGTTAATTCAAAGCATGTGCATTTTTAAATGCTGCTTTCATTATTAAATGTCAAAACAGAGAACATTTTATCTTATTTAATTTTGTTATTATTTTTAAATGTGCTTATTCTAAGTTTGATGGACAGCGGCATGTTTCCCATTGTGTTGCATTGTTCCACTGTTCACCACTTTTTTCAGGTCTGAAAACCAAGTGTTTCCATTCTTGCTTGGTTTCCAGTGGACGGCAGGGCAGTTTAGTACAGAAAGAATTTTAGTGTTATCAAATCTTTTATTGTTATTGTTATTATTACTAGCAGAGTGGTTTGATGTCGCTCTAAAATACACAAAGCGTGCTCTGAAAAAGGGGCCACGAATGGCAGCATATGTTTCTCAGAAACCTGCATACATCAATCAGTAATATGGCATGAACAGAGGAAGTGCACAGGAAGAGCTGCATTCATTCATCTGCCTGCGTTCCTGCGTGTTTGGGCTGCTGGTCTGTGCATTACATCACTTCTGTTTTCCAGCGCTGTCAAACTCAGTTCTGTTGTTATCATTTTCATTTTCTTGCCTGCCTTCTGCAAGCCGGTCAGCCTCTGGTCCATGTGCTTTAAGTCTCAGTGCTCTTCTGTCATTCTGCCTATCAGACTCATCTATGCTTTCCACCTCTTCCCCACCTCATCCTGGCCAGATGGACACTCTTGTCTGAGTCTACATCTGCTTCATCTACTCAGGGGGAACTGTCCTACTTCCTACCATCTATTCTGTTCTGTAGCTTCACTGAAGTCTAAATGCCAAGTAGTTCATTACTCAAAATCTACAATTCCATGAATCATGTTCAGTTCCTCCAAATGATCTCTCCTAGTTTGAAAAAGTCAGATAGCAAGAGTTTTCCACTTGGAGCTTAAAAGAGCTTGGTCCAAGAAACTGGGTTCCATGACACTGGGAACTGGATTCAGCCATTCACAATAGATTACCTGCTACAGTATTAACCAGTGGTGCACAAAGATTTCTTCAGATCCTCTGAATCCTTTGATATGGTGTACCTGAGATGATGAAATTCAGAAATTCTTTGCAATAAAACAATCTTCATTTTTTGACCATACAGTCTGTCACAGAAGAGCGACAGTTACTAAGAAGTTAATAAGTTAACTCATTAGTCGAGAGATGTTCCAAGAGGTGCTTCTTTTCTTTTCTTTTTAAATTTAATTTAATGTAATTTTTTTTAACATTACACAATTATTTGCTTTGATTTTGCAGAAATAATTATTATATTATATTATATTATATTATATTATATTATATTATATTATATTATATTATATTATATTATATTATATTATATTATATTATATTATTTGCTATTCTTTCTCTCTCTCTCTTCAAGCTAATTTATAGGGAAAGAAAAATAATGCTTCTTATATTGTAAGTACAGTATATCTTATTAGTTGGGGCACAGTGTTATAGCATATAGTAAATTTCATTCAACTTTCTGTCATTTGGCACTTGTTTAAAAGCACCACAAGAGGGCAGCCTCATATTGATTTTGTCCTCAGCTGCAGCGGAAAGCCCATCACCATGGCGTTCAGTTTTAGCCAGAGGTGGGCAGTGAAAGACAATGCTTTGCTGCAGGATAGCTTTTATCAGCTGCCTTAGAACAGGTAGAAAAGCAGAGAATGCCTGCCTCTGCCTGGTAACGGCAGCAATCCTGCCTGAGCATAAACGTAAAGTGTCCTCTTAGTTGCATTTTTAAGCTTCAGTTCATATTAATGTCCTGAAATGATATCAAATTGTCCGAGATGCCACTGTATGAAATGAACAGGGAGTAAGGAGATTCTCACTGAGACAGACAGGAGTTTAGCATACAGACACAGACAGTGCATGCAGCGCTGTGGGACTATAGCCACACTTTTGTAGAGAATAGCGTGCAGAACACTTGATTGTTGTAGGACAGCGAGTCAAAGGAAGAAATGTTGACATACATGATCTGCATGGTAAATAATATTGCAAGGTTTCCTTCCTCTTGCAGCCATGAGTTTAGCACAAGTCAAAAACATGTCCAGCTGTGCCCAAACGAGCTCTGAAGTGTTCTTTCTTTTTATGTATTCCCAGGGCTACATTCAAGTGATCCTTGGGGACTTATAATTATCAAGTTTACACTCTAAATTCCACCTAATCTTCATGTGGAATTATGGGAGTTTATTACCATCAAAAAAAGAAAAACACAAGGTTGAATAACCTCATGTGACCCAAAACAATCCAATAATAAACAAGACGTGAAACTTCAAGTACAAAAAATATACAATTCTTATTGTATGATTTCTTTGGGAAAGAGCGCATGAAGGTTAAAAATATTGTGTATATACATATATATATATATATATATATATATATATATATATATATATATATATATATATATATATATATATATATATATATATATATACTCCCTTGAGCTATCTACTGTTGGTGTCCTATAGCTGCTCACAATAACATAAGCAAGGAGATCAACAGTTATTTCCCCATATGCTCACCTGTGACACACAACTCCCTTGTGTTTTGTAAATCAGTCTGTAAGGCATGAAAAGCTTTAACAACTGTACAAACAATGTGAAAGGAAAAAATAAATGACAAATAGCTTCTAAAGCATATAAACAATTTAACCATCATTTGTTTTATACATTTGCACCTAACTTGTGAACATTTACCTGAAAAACATGAGTGCTTGTGGACCTCAACTGAGACTGCAGAAGCTGAACCAGCTCACTAAAAGCTAGTTTGTGAGGTAAATATTGTGCATACAGGCACACAACAAACTGCACAGAATATATATTTTCAAACCATGGTTCCCAGGAGAGCATACAGTACCTGTGGACCTATATTTACCCTCCTATTCATTAAATAGGAGGATAGCATTATTGTTTTATTATTATTCATGTCACCATTATTATTATTATTATTAGAGAGAAAGCAGCCAGTCAAACTCTCAAGATGAGCAAAAAGTAGGTGAAAGAACCAAAAAAGAAGACAAAGTCTGACTAAATAAAAATAAGAAAAGTAAAAGACAGCTAGTTTCTACATGACTTTTATTTATTTTATTTTTTTGAGAAAAGTGCTGCATAGATCAATTCTGTTTGGTATAGGCAGCTTTATTTATATTATTATTATTATTATTATATATGTTATTTTAAATTGTGTGCTAAGAATCGGTACTAATGGCCTTTGCAGTTTCTCTGTAGATGTAATTATCTGAGAATTTTGTGTTGTTTTGTGTTTTGAAAACTTTAATTTTAGTAGTTTCTGGATCCTGTTTTTCTGGGTATTCCCGTTATTAGTTTGACATTTTATGTTATTATTAAGTTTTGGTTTCTGTATTAATTTTGCTGGTATTCTTTGAACCCTGAGTTTTAGTTTTATTTATTGTACTACGTTCTGATTCCTGTATTGATTTTATTGTTAGTCTAGTCTCCTCCGTGTCCCCCTTTGTCTCATCTAGCTCTCCCTTCTGCTTTCTCCTGTCTCTGTCATCATATTTAGTTTGAGTATTCATGTCTCTGGGTTTAGTAATTGTGTTTCGGTTGTTCCCTTTTCTCATACGTCTTGTTTCAGGTTTTTTTTGTGTGTCTCACTCCTGTCCCCAATCAGTCCCAGTGTAGCACTGGGTGCCTGCACACCCATCTCAAGCTCTTTCTGTTACTTGCCTTTCTTTTCTTTTTTTCTTTCTAACATCTGCTTTCTGTTTAGTTTTTCAAATTCGATATTCTGCTGCAGCCAAATTAAAGGTTCATTTTTTGTTCATTTTGGACAGCATGTGCCCTGTATTTGGGTCCTGTCATCAAACTCAATGAAATCAGCATCATGTGATAATCATTTAAATATATATCATTAGTTTCAGTTATTATTGTTTATTGTAAGGTCATTAAAAGGCTAAAAGGACAAAAATTAAGTATGGCTAGAAGTCCAGTTTAATGAACATTTTAAATTTAGCAGTGCTTATATGTCCATCAGTCATAAATACAATTAAAGCCGCAAGCGGCGATAATAGGCCCTCGCCGGCCGCCGCCCAAGCGCCGGTGCCGATTTGAACCGTGCTTTTCCGGCCGTGCCAGTTTTAGCCGTTTTTTTGCACGCTACATGTGAAATTTTGAAATGGATGAATTGGCTAACTCAAGGTAAAAGATGCCATATTCTGGACTTCGCCATGGCAACGTCTTACACATTACAGTATTTTCACCTGTAGGTTTTATGTTAAGGGAGATGTGGAGAATGCGTGTACCAAATTTCAGGCATGTGTATGCATTTTTGAGAAAGCAAGGGTCATTTTTCAATCGCAGAAATTTCACATTTTTTCCCATAGGGATAAAATGGGGCAGTTTTGGGATCGTCATGGCAACAACGTCCAAAATATGACATAGGTGTGATTGACTTTTTTGATCAGGCTGACATCGTGAATGGGTGAGCCAAATTTCATGTATTTTGGGCAAAGTAAGCTGAAATTTTAGTATTGGAGAAATATCACTTTTTCCCATAGGGATAAAATGGGGCATTTCTGGCTTCGCCATGGCAACGTGGTAGAAAATAGAGTATGGGTGTGATTGGCTTTTTTGATCAGGATGATGTCATGAGTGTTGACACAAATTTTCATGCGTTTCAGACAAACGAAAATTCTGGACCTCCATACAAATTTTCGTTGTCTTCTGTAGGGGGCGCTATTGCACCTATAAACTTGATTCCCTAAATGTTGGTTCAAGCCGGTTCAGTAAACAAGTTATTAAATTTTGAGGCTGATCGGCCAAAGATTGTGCGAACGAATGGCGAAACAATATTGCGGCGAGAGACAAAAACGAAGACCAAATTCACGCGGTTGCCATGGCAACACCGTTGAATATTCTATAAAACCTCGCACATCTTTTGATGCCCAACTTGTGAAGATGTTCCTGAGCGATTTTGGTGCCAGTCGGTTTAATGCCCTAGGACAAGTTAATTCAAGTACGAGGTGTGCAAAAATGCTGAATCGGCAAAGGTCAAATTTCAGTCCAAGATGGCCGACTTCCTGTTTGTCAGGCGGCAACTCCATAATGTAATTTTTTGTCGGTCTTCATATGGTCTTTTTGTGACGCAAATTTGGTGGTTCGTGCTCGACTTTGACCCTTTTTCGTTTTTCGCGCGAGCGAATACAATAGGCTCCTCGCCGATCCCTTCGGGAGGCTCGGGCCTAAAAAATGAATGAAGTGTAACCAGGAGGCTTCAGACTAACCCAAGAATGTGAAACAGATGTACATTCAGCAGTATTATGGGATAAGACGGGATAAGATTAGACCCTGCAAAATCAGGAGTTGCAACAAACTTCTATTGAACTCCCTCTGGGGTTGCTTCAGCATGAGGTCCAACATGCCAACTTGTGAGTTAATCACAGACCCTACACTTTCCACACAGATCATGTTTATTTTGCAGTAAGTCAGTTTTGTTTCATCTCTGACGATGTCGCTATGGTACAGTGTCATTACGCTGATGGCAGAGCAGCACGTGTGCATCTCTGAGACCATTACACGCGATAAAGAGGTTTCATGTGAAGAACGATACTAATGTGAAAAGAGTGCAAGTGGCGTACAATAAAACATGTTCAGTGGTTACACCACATTACCGTATGGATATTAAACTAGATTTGTGCTTTGATAGTGGCTTACAGCATCCGTGTTCTATGGTTGTTAGTGGACCAAGCAATTGGGGAAAGACTTTTTGTCAAGTGTTATTGAAAACGCAGCCAAAGTTATCACACAAAATTGACAATATTCCTTACATCTACAGTATGATCCTACACTTCCTGATGACAATGAAGAGGATGAGCATGACAGCATGGATGAGGAGGATTTTGATGAGGCTGATTTAATGGAAATTGATAGGTGTGATGGTGAACAATCACATGAGCAGATGGGAGATGATCCAGAGCCAGCAGATGAATCGTCTAATCGTGGTTTTGCACTCGAGTCCTGTTTGCAGCCCCCTGGTGTGTCTGAGAAGATGTGTTTCAATTCAATTCAATTCAATTTTATTTATATAGCGCCAAATCACAACAAACAGTCGCCTCAAGGCGCTTTGTATTGTGGGTAAAGACCCTACAATAATACAGAGAAAACCCAACAGTCAAAACGACCCCCTATGAGCAAGCACTTGGCAATGGTGGGGAAAGAAAAACTCCCTTTTAACAGGAAGAAACCTCCAGCAGAACCAGGTTCAGGGAGGGGCAGTCATCTGCCGCGACCGGTTGGGCTGAGGGGAGAGAAAAGACATGCTGTGGAAGAGAGCCAGAGATAAATAACAATTAATGATTAAATGCAGAGTGGAGTATAAACAAAGTAAATAAGGTGAATGAGAAGAAACAGTGCATTATGGGAACCCCCCCAGCAGACTAGGCCTATAGCAGCATAACTAAGGGGTGGTTCAGGGTCACCTGATCCAGCCCTAACTATAAGCTTGATCAAAAAGGAAAGTTTTAAGCCTAATCTTAAAAATAGAGAGGGTGTCTGTCTCCCGAATCCAAGCTGGAAGCTGGTTCCACAGAAGAGGGGCCTGAAAGCTGAAGGCTCTGCCTCCCATTCTACTCTTAAGTATCCTAGCAACCACAAGTAAGCCAGCAGTCTGAGAGCGAAGTGCTCTATTGGAGTGATATAGGACTATAAGGTCTTTGAGATAAGATGGGCCTGATTATTCAAGACCTTGTAGGTGAGGAGAAGGATTTTAAATTCTATTCTAGATTTAACAGGGAGCCAATGAAGAGAAGCCAATACAGGAGAAATATGCTCTCTCTTTCTAGTCCCTGTCAGTACTCTAGCTGCAGCATTTTGGATCAGCTGAAGACTTTTCAGGGAGCTTTTAGGACAGCCTGATAATAATGAATTAAAATAGTTCACCCTAGAAGTAATAAATGCATGAATGAGCTTTTCAGCATCACTCTGAGAAAGAATGTTTCTAATTTTAGAAATATTGCGCAAATACAAAAAAGCGGTCCTACATATTTGTTTAATATGTGCATTGAAGGACATATCCTGGTCAAAAATGACTCCAAGATTTCTCACAGTGTTACTGGAGGCCAAAGTTATGCCATCCAGAGTAAGTATCTGGTTTGACACCATGTTTCTAAGATTTGTGGGGCCAAGTACAAGAATTTCAGTTTTATCTGCATTTAGAAGCAGGAAATTAGAGGTCATCCAGGCCTTAATGTCTTTAAGACATTCTTGCAGTTTAATTAATTGATGTGCGTCATCTGGCTTCATTGATAGGTAAAGCTGAGTATCATCTGCATAACAATGAAAATTGATGCAATGCTTTCTAATAATACTGCCTAAGGGAAGCATGTATAATGTAAATAAAATTGGTCCTAGCACAGAACCCTGTGGAACTCCATAATTAACCTTAGTGTGTGAAGAAGACTCCCCATTTACACGAACAAATTGGAATCTATTAGATACATATGATTCAAACCACTGCAGTGCAGTACCTTTAATACCTATAGTATGCTCTAATCTCTGTAATAAAATGTTATGGTCAACAGTATCAAAAGCTGCACTGAGGTCCAACAGGACAAGCACAGAGATGCTGTATATAAAAATTTTACCTTTTAAACACATTTCATAAGCACATTAGACAAACTGTAACAAACTGTACACTCAACTAATTATTGTAGAACATGAACACTTGCACATCACATAACCTAATGAACTGTTCAGTGTAAAAACCCATGAAACAAAAAGCTTATCAGTACTTACAAACTGAAAACTTTACAAAAATGTATGAATAGTTTATGCATATCCCCAAAATGAATACTAAAAAACCATTACCAAGTGTTAGATCCCACAGGTTCAGTTGTGACAGTTTCTCCATTTAACAGGGTCCTGGCTACACTTTCAGTGGAGTATTACCCCAAATGATTCAATGTAGCACTACTTAAAGCTGTGGCGGGGTAACTCGCCTGGCTTCTTACCACCGTTAATCCTGACATCTGCCCTGCTCCCTCTGATTCTTCGGAATGACCAGTCAAGGAGGCGTCCTGCAGCTGGACCCGAAGTTCAGTCCCGTCAGATGTGGTGGCTTACCCCTATGGATCCGTGCACTTGTTATGTGCCGGGTTAAAATTTAAAGGCTAGGCAGAAAGCCCTAAGGACATATATTAGTTTTAAGTGGATTTGTAGACTAGTGTGATCAAATAGTCTCATGATAGTAAAACTCTAGGTAAGTTAGCTTTAACATCTAGCTCTGAGTGTACCAGTAAGGAGAGAAATAACTATCAAAAGAGCTCTTCTGACTTTTTAGAGTCAAATTTTATTATGCAGGTTCAGCTCAAGCAATTAGCAATAAATCAAAATCAATTCTTAATCCTTAAAATCCAGTAATTAACTCAAAATTCATAATTCAAAATCAATTTAAACCAATCATGGTTAATCTTAAAACAATTAAATTTCAATCAGAAAAGAATTACTTATGAGCTGTGTTGCTGAAGAAAGGGGGATGGAAATGTCCAATTTTGTTTAATAATCCTTTTAGGAAAGGAAAGGCTTCGAGTGAGCCGCTCGGCCGAAGCGACCACACCCAAATCCAGTCTGTTGAAAGCTGCCTCCGTGAAGTGGGGAAAAAGGAGAAGTCCAAAAGGAAGACGTTTCTGTCCTTCTGTCAACTGTCCTTTTTATAATCCTCACGCTGCAATCCAGAAATCTTCTCTGACTCAGTATAAAGTCCAAAAGATAGAAATCCAACAGCAAGGTCACATCCAACTTCAACTGAGAAGCAGGGAGAATACCGGCAGATCTGTCCTAAGTCAAATTAGAATCCACAGAGGGTTTGGCTCGGTCCTCTCTAAAGCGCAGTTCTTGTCCGGGGAAGAAACTCCTGCAATTCTCATTTGATGCTTCTGCACATCACCTTTTATAGTCTACATCTAAGACACATCCTAGCTTCCATACATCACCATGACAGACCATCACCCCATCGCCTTTATCCAACTGGAGTGTCACACTTAATCATCACTCCATTTCTATTTAACATATGGGTCTTTCAGGCTCTTTACCATTTTAGGACATGTCTCTACATGTTTTTAACTTTGCTCTTGTTCGTCTCTCAGCAACAGTTTCGAGTTCCTCATTTTACCCTTAGCTCTGATTTCACAATTTCCTCAATACATTTCTTTAACTGTCATTTCTGTGTTACACATACACTCATTATTTGATCCTAAATCATACAATTCATTTCTAACAATTCTATAAATCTGAATTATGATTGTCCACGCAATACCAGGCTGAGGCTATTGGGCAATCAAGATCTCAACTCACTTGACAGAAGATTAGATTACCATTTCCAAACTCAGAGTGCTCTCAAGCAATTACTGAAGGTGAACTGAAGTACCTGCTAAGCTTACAAACATCTGTAGAAACAAACATGACACAGAATAACTATTTATGCCTTTACAATGTGGTTTCATGTGTAAACGTCTAATCCATTTCTTGGTTAATTAACCCCTTAACTGGCAAGGGCCCGGTGACGGGCCGTTTGTAGTCCCTTTTATATGGCAGGCTAGACCCTCCCATTTTTATTGACACGTCATTCGGCCAATCATGTAACTGGCTGCACCAAATCACCTGACAAAGCTACGTGACGCCCTCTGAGTATTATTGGCTCTGTGAAACCCATTTCTTAACATGATTGGCCGAATGAGGTGTCAGTCAGAATGGGCGGGTCTAGCCTGCCATATAAATGCACTTCATTCGGCCGGCGGACCAGACGCAGCCAGTTAATAGGCTATGAAATGGGTTGTTCAGAGCCAATAATAACCAGAGGGTGTTATGTAGTTTTTGTCAGGTGATTTTTTTGCTGCTAGTTAAGGGGTTAAACAAAAATGCAAAAGATGCACAATTCAAATGAGGCAACTACTGTTGTTAAATAGTACCCAATAAGAAAATGACATGAACCCATAAAATAACTTTTCCATAAACCTAAACACCCAAAGTAGAAAGAGCCTCACAAAAAGTTGACAAATTCACTTTACTGTCCATATGTAGTAATATCACAGTATTACTCCCCTTCCAGCTCCGTTTCAGTCTCCACTGTACAATAGCTGAACCATCTCTCACTATCTGAAGAAGTGTGCTCTAGGTGGTGTATGTGTCTCTCTTTCCTGATGTGGAATACTTCAGCATGGGTCTCCCGCAAGAGACCACCACAAGGCAATGGCCAAGGAAACAAAGGTGATGGTGAAGATAGTGCAAGTGAAGTGTTTCTCAGCACAGTGATAAGCCATTGTCGTCCTCAACGATGTTCTGAGTTGTTCCCTTCTCATTTGGGGGCTGTCCAAAGAAGGGTTTGCAGTGGCTGGCATGAACCCACATTGCTCTTTCAGCGACCTTCACTGCAGTGTATATAGTCAATGAGACCAAGAACAGGCCTTGCCACCTCAGAGCTCTCCAGCACTTCCTTCTGTGTTCTCCTGGTTCTGAAAAACAGCTTTTGACAAAGTTTGACAGTATGTTAACATATCATGCTCATACAACTCTGTAGTAAGATTTTGATTGTGGATGGGCTTCCCCCCATCCACGGCAGTCTCCCAAAAGGAGACTCGTAAGGAGAAAGATTTGTTCTTGCTCTTCTTCGGATGTACATGAGTACTAGTGACAAAGCTTTGACCCAGGAAAGTCCCATCTCTTCACGACATTTGGCCAGTTTGTTTTTCAAGGTACCATTCATAGCATTCCCCCTTTGGAGACATGACCTGACCCATGGCTCCATTTTACAAACCAAGGAAAGTTCTTCTGGTTCTTCTGGTTCTAGTGCTGGTTCTTCTGGTTCTAGTGCTGGTTCTTCTTCTGGTTCTTCTGGTTCTGTTCTTCTGGTTCTGGTGCTGGTTCTTGTTCTGGTGCCTGTTCTTCTGGTTCTGGTGCTGGTTCTTGTTCTGGTGCCGGTTCTTCTGGTGCCAGTCCTTCTGGTTCTGGTGCTGGTTCTTGTTCTGGTGCCAGTCCTTCTGGTTCTGGTGCTGGTTCTTGTTCTGGTGCCGGTTCTTCTAGTGCCAGTCCTTCTGGTTCTGGTGCTGGTTCTTCTTCTGGTTCCAGTCCTTCTGGTTCTGGTGCCGGTTCTTCTTCTGGTTCCAGTCCTTCTGGTTCTGGTGCCGGTTCCCCTTCTGGTTCCTCTGGTGCCGGTTCCCCCTCTGGTTCCTCTGGTGCCAGTTCCCCCTCTGGTGCCGGTTCCCCCTCTGGTGCCGGTTCCCCCTTTGGTGCCAGTTCCCCCTTTGGTTCCTCTGGTGCCGGTTCCTCTTCTGGTGCCGGTTCTTCTTCTGGTGCCGGTTCTTCTTCTGGTTCCAGTCCTTCTGGTTCTGGTGCCGGTTCCCCTTCTGGTTCCTCTTGTGCCGGTTCCCCCTCTGGTTCCTCTGGTGCCGGTTCCCCCTCTGGTGCCGGTTCCCCCTCTGGTTCCCCGTCTGGTGCCGGTTCCCCCTCTGGTGCCGGTTCTCCCTCTGGTTCCCCCTCTGGTTCCCCGTCTGGTGCCGGTTCCCCCTCTGGTTCCCCCTCTGGTGCCGGTTCCCCCTCTGGTTCCCCTTCTGGTTCCTCTTCTTCTGGTGCCGGTTCCCCCTCTGGTTCCTCTGGTGCCGGTTCCCCGTCTGGTTCCCCCTCTGGTGCCGGTTCCCCCTCTGGTTCCTCTTGTGCCGGTTCCCCCTCTGGTGCCGGTTCCCCCTCTGGTGCCGGTTCCCCCTCTGGTTCCCCGTCTGGTGCCGGTTCCCCCTCTGGTGCCGGTTCTTCTTCTGGTGCCGGTTCTTCTTCTGGTTCCAGGCCTTCTGGTTCTGGTGCCGGTTCCCCTTCTGGTTCCTCTGGTGCCGGTTCCCCCTCTGGTTCCTCTGGTGCCGGTTCCCCCTCTGGTTCCCCCTCTGGTTCTGGTTCCCCCTCTGGTTCCCCCTCTGGTTCCCCTTCTGGTTCCTCTTCTTCTGGTGCCGGTTCCCCCTCTGGTGCTGGTTCCCCCTCTGGTTCCCCCTCTGGTTCCCCCTCTGGTTCCTCTGGTGCTGGTTCCCCCTCTGGTTCCCCGTCTGGTGCCGATTCCCCCTCTGGTTCCCCGTCTGGTGCCGGTTCCCCCTCTGGTTCCTCTGGTGCCGGTTCCCCCTCTGGTGCCGGTTCCCCCTCTGGTTCCTCTTGTGCCGGTTCCCCCTCTGGTTCCTCTGGTGCCGGTTCCCCCTTCTGTTGCCGGTTCTTCTTCTGGTGCCGGTTCCCCTTCTGGTTCCTCTTCTTCTGGTGCCGGTTCCCCTTCTGGTTCCTCTTCTTCTGGTGCCGGTTCCCCCTCTGGTTCCTCTTCTTCTGGTGCCGGTTCCCCCTCTGGTTCCCCCTCTGGTGCCGGTTCCCCCTCTGGTTCCTCTTGTGCCGGTTCCCCCTGTGCCGGTTCCCCTTCTGGTTCCTCTGGTGCCGGTTCCCCCTCTGGTGCCGGTTCCCCCTTTGGTTCCCCGTCTGGTGCCGGTTCCCCCTCTGGTGCCGGTTCCCCTTCTGGTTCCTCTGGTGCCGGTTCCCCCTCTGGTTCCCCTTCTGGTTCCTCGTCTTCTGGTGCCGGTTCCCCCTCTGGTTCCTCTCCTTCTGGTGCCGGTTCCCCCTCTGGTTCCCCCTCTGGTGCCGGTTCCCCCTCTGGTTCCTCTTGTGCCGGTTCCCCCTGTGCCGGTTCCCCTTCTGGTTCCTCTGGTGCCGGTTCCCCCTCTGGTTCCTCTGGTGCCGGTTCCCCGTCTGGTTCCCCCTCTGGTGCCGGTTCCCCCTCTGGTTCCTCTTGTGCCGGTTCCCCCTCTGGTTCCTCTGGTGCCGGTTCCCCCTCTGGTGCCGGTTCCCCCTCTGGTTCCCCGTCTGGTGCCGGTTCCCCCTCTGGTGCCGGTTCTTCTTCTGGTGCCGGTTCTTCTTCTGGTTCCAGGCCTTCTGGTTCTGGTGCCGGTTCCCCTTCTGGTTCCTCTTGTGCCGGTTCCCCCTCTGGTTCCTCTGGTGCCGGTTCCCCCTCTGGTTCCCCCTCTCGTTCTGGTTCCCCCTCTGGTTCCCCCTCTGGTTCCCCTTCTGGTTCCTCTTCTTCTGGTGCCGGTTCCCCCTCTGGTGCTGGTTCCCCCTCTGGTTCCTCTGGTGCTGGTTCCCCCTCTGGTTCCCCCTCTGGTGCCGATTCCCCCTCTGGTTCCCCGTCTGGTGCCGGTTCCCCCTCTGGTTCCTCTGGTGCCGGTTCCCCCTCTGGTGCCGGTTCCCCCTCTGGTTCCTCTTGTGCCGGTTCCCCCTCTGGTTCCTCTGGTGCCGGTTCCCCCTTCTGTTGCCGGTTCTTCTTCTGGTGCCGGTTCCCCTTCTGGTTCCTCTTCTTCTGGTGCCGGTTCCCCTTCTGGTTCCTCTGGTGCCGGTTCCCCCTCTGGTGCCGGTTTCCCCTTTGGTGCCTGTTCCCCCTTTGGTTCCTCTGGTGCCGGTTCCTCTTCTGGTGCCGGTTCTTCTTCTGGTGCCGGTTCTTCTTCTGGTTCCAGTCCTTCTGGTTCCTCTGGTGCCGGTTCCCCCTCTGGTTCCCCCTCTCGTTCTGGTTCCCCCTCTGGTGCCGGTTCCCCCTCTGGTTCCCCTTCTGGTTCCTCTTCTTCTGGTGCCGGTTCCCCCTCTGGTTCCTCTTCTTCTGGTGCCGGTTCCCCCTCTGGTTCCCCCTCTGGTGCCGGTTCCCCCTCTGGTTCCTCTTGTGCCGGTTCCCCCTGTGCCGGTTCCCCTTCTGGTTCCTCTGGTGCCGGTTCCCCCTCTGGTGCCGGTTCCCCCTTTGGTTCCCCGTCTGGTGCCGGTTCCCCCTCTGGTGCCTGTTCCCCTTCTGGTTCCTCTGGTGCCGGTTCCCCCTCTGGTTCCCCTTCTGGTTCCTCTTCTTCTGGTGCCGGTTCCCCCTCTGGTTCCTCTTCTTCTGGTGCCGGTTCCCCCTCTGGTTTCCCCTCTGGTGCCGGTTCCCCCTCTGGTTCCTCTTGTGCCGGTTCCCCCTGTGCCGGTTCCCCTTCTGGTTCCTCTGGTGCCGGTTCCCCCTCTGGTGCCGGTTCCCCCTTTGGTTCCCCGTCTGGTGCCGGTTCCCCCTCTGGTGCCGGTTCCCCTTCTGGTTCCTCTTCTTCTGGTGCCGGTTCCCCTTCTGGTTCCTCTGGTGCAGGTTCCCCCTCTGGTTCCTCTGGTGCCGGTTCCCCGTCTGGTTCCCCCTCTGGTGCCGGTTCCCCCTCTGGTTCCTCTTGTGCCGGTTCCCCCTCTGGTTCCTCTGGTGCCGGTTCCCCCTCTGGTGCCGGTTCCCCCTCTGGTTCCCCGTCTGGTGCCGGTTCCCCCTCTGGTGCCGGTTCTTCTTCTGGTGCCGGTTCTTCTTCTGGTTCCAGGCCTTCTGGTTCTGGTGCCGGTTCCCCGTCTGGTTCCTCTTGTGCCGGTTCCCCCTCTGGTTCCTCTGGTGCCGGTTCCCCCTCTGGTTCCCCCTCTCGTTCTGGTTCCCCCTCTGGTTCCCCCTCTGGTTCCCCCTCTGGTTCCCCTGGTGCTGGTTCCCCCTCTGGTTCCCCCTCTGGTGCCGATTCCCCCTCTGGTTCCCCGTCTGGTGCCGGTTCCCCCTCTGGTTCCTCTGGTGCCGGTTCCCCCTCTGGTGCCGGTTCCCCCTCTGGTTCCTCTTGTGCCGGTTCCCCCTCTGGTTCCTCTGGTGCCGGTTCCCCTTCTGTTGCCGGTTCTTCTTCTGGTGCCGGTTCCCCTTCTGGTTCCTCTTCTTCTGGTGCCAGTTCCCCTTCTGGTTCCTCTGGTGCCGGTTCCCCCTCTGGTGCCGGTTCCCCCTTTGGTGCCGGTTCCCCCTTTGGTTCCTCTGGTGCTGGTTCCTCTTCTGGTGCCGGTTCTTCTTCTGGTGCCGGTTCTTCTTCTGGTTCCAGTCCTTCTGGTTCCTCTGGTGCCGGTTCCCCCTCTGGTTCCCCCTCTCGTTCTGGTTCCCCCTCTGGTGCCGGTTCCCCCTCTGGTTCCCCTTCTGGTTCCTCTTCTTCTGGTGCCGGTTCCCCTTCTGGTTCCTCTGGTGCCGGTTCCCCCTCTGGTGCCGGTTCCCCCTTTGGTGCCGGTTCCCCCTTTGGTTCCTCTGGTGCCGGTTCCTCTTCTGGTGCCGGTTCTTCTTCTGGTGCCGGTTCTTCTTCTGGTTCCAGTCCTTCTGGTTCCTCTGGTGCCGGTTCCCCCTCTGGTTCCCCCTCTCGTTCTGGTTCCCCCTCTGGTGCCGGTTCCCCCTCTGGTTCCCCTGGTGCCGGTTCCCCCTCTGGTTCCCCTTCTGGTTCCTCTTCTTCTGGTGCCGGTTCCCCCTCTGGTTCCTCTGGTGCCAGTTCCCCCTCTGGTTCCTCTGGTGCCGGTTCCCCCTCTGGTGCCGGTTCCCCCTTTTGTGCCGGTTCCCCCTTTGGTTCCTCTGGTGCCGGTTCCTCTTCTGGTGCCGGTTCTTCTTCTGGTGCCGGTTCCCCTTCTGGTTCCTCTTCTTCTGGTGCCGGTTCCCCCTCTGGTTCCTCTTCTTCTGGTGCCGGTTCCCCCTCTGGTTCCCCCTCTGGTGCCGGTTCCCCCTCTGGTTCCTCTTGTGCCGGTTCCCCCTGTGCCGGTTCCCCTTCTGGTTCCTCTGGTGCCGGTTCCCCCTCTGGTGCCGGTTCCCCCTTTGGTTCCCCGTCTGGTCCCGGTTCCCCCTCTGGTGCCGGTTCCCCTTCTGGTTCCTCTTCTTCTGGTGCCGGTTCCCCTTCTGGTTCCTCTGGTGCCGGTTCCCCCTCTGGTTCCTCTGGTGCCGGTTCCCCGTCTGGTTCCCCCTCTGGTGCCGGTTCCCCCTCTGGTTCCTCTTGTGCCGGTTCCCCCTCTGGTTCCTCTGGTGCCGGTTCCCCCTCTGGTGCCGGTTCCCCCTCTGGTTCCCCGTCTGGTGCCGGTTCCCCCTCTGGTGCCGGTTCTTCTTCTGGTGCCGGTTCTTCTTCTGGTTCCAGGCCTTCTGGTTCTGGTGCCGGTTCCCCTTCTGGTTCCGCTTGTGCCGGTTCCCCCTGTGGTTCCTCTGGTGCCGGTTCCCCCTCTGGTTCCCCCTCTCGTTCTGGTTCCCCCTCTGGTTCCCCCTCTGGTTCCCCTTCTGGTTCCTCTTCTTCTGGTGCCGGTTCCCCCTCTGGTGCTGGTTCCCCCTCTGGTTCCCCCTCTGGTTCCTCTGGTGCTGGTTCCCCCTCTGGTTCCCCCACTGGTGCCGATTCCCCCTCTGGTTCCCCGTCTGGTGCCGGTTCCCCCTGTGGTTCCTCTGGTGCCGGTTCCCCCTCTGGTGCCGGTTCCCCCTCTGGTTCCTCTGGTGCCGGTTCCCCCTCTGGTGCCGGTTCCCCCTTTGGTGCCAGTTCCCCCTTTGGTTCCTCTGGTGCCGGTTCCTCTTCTGGTGCCGGTTCTTCTTCTGGTGCCGGTTCTTCTTCTGGTTCCAGTCCTTCTGGTTCTGGTGCCGGTTACCCTTCTGGTTCCTCTTGTGCCGGTTCCCCCTCTGGTTCCCCGTCTGGTGCCGGTTCCCCCTCTGGTTCCTCTGGTGCCGGTTCCCCCTCTGGTGCCGGTTCCCCCTCTGGTTCCTCTTGTGCCGGTTCCCCCCTCTGGTTCCTCTGGTGCCGGTTCCCCCTTCTGTTGCCGCTTCTTCTTCTGGTGCCGGTTCCCCTTCTGGTTCCTCTTCTTCTGGTGCCAGTTCCCCTTCTGGTTCCTCTGGTGCCGGTTCCCCCTCTGGTGCCGGTTCCCCCTTTGGTGCCGGTTCCCCCTTTGGTTCCTCTGGTGCCGGTTCCTCTTCTGGTGCCGGTTCTTCTTCTGGTGCCGGTTCTTCTTCTGGTTCCAGTCCTTCTGGTTCCTCTGGTGCCGGTTCCCCCTCTGGTTCCCCCTCTCGTTCTGGTTCCCCCTCTTGTGCCGGTTCCCCCTCTGGTTCCCCTTCTGGTTCCTCTTCTTCTGGTGCCGGTTCCCCTTCTGGTTCCTCTGGTGCCGGTTCCCCCTCTGGTGCCGGTTCCCCCTTTGGTGCCGGTTCCCCCTTTGGTTCCTCTGGTGCCGGTTCCTCTTCTGGTGCCGGTTCTTCTTCTGGTGCCGGTTCTTCTTCTGGTTCCAGTCCTTCTGGTTCCTCTGGTGCCGGTTCCCCCTCTGGTTCCCCCTCTCGTTCTGGTTCCCCCTCTGGTGCCGGTTCCCCCTCTGGTTCCTCTGGTGCCGGTTCCCCCTCTGGTTCCCCTTCTGGTTCCTCTTCTTCTGGTGCCGGTTCCCCCTCTGGTTCCTCTGGTGCCAGTTCCCCCTCTGGTTCCTCTGGTGCCGGTTCCCCCTCTGGTGCCGGTTCCCCCTTTTGTGCCGGTTCCCCCTTTGGTTCCTCTGGTGCCGGTTCCTCTTCTGGTGCCGGTTCTTCTTCTGGTGCCGGTTCTTCTTCTGGTTCCAGTCCTTCTGGTTCTGGTGCCGGTTCCCCTTCTGGTTCCTCTTGTGCCGGTTCCCCCTCTGGTTCCTCTGGTGCCGGTTCCCCCTCTGGTGCCGGTTCCCCCTCTGGTTCCCCGTCTGGTGCCGGTTCCCCCTCTGGTGCCGGTTCTCCCTCTGGTTCCCCCTCTGGTTCCCCGTCTGGTGCCGGTTCTCCCTCTGGTTCCCCCTCTGGTTCCCCCTCTTGTGCCGGTTCCCCCTCTGGTTCCCCTTCTGGTTCCTCTTCTTCTAGTGCCGGTTCCCCCTCTGGTTCCTCTGGTGCCGGTTCCCCCTCTGGTTCCCCCTCTGGTGCCGGTTCCCCCTCTGGTTCCTCTTGTGCCGGTTGCCCCTCTGGTTCCTCTGGTGCCAGTTCCCCCTCTGGTTCCTCTGGTGCCGGTTCCCCCTTCTGTTGCCGGTTCTTCTTCTGGTGCCAGTTCCCCTTCTGGTTCCTCTTGTGCCGGTTCCCCCTCTGGTTCCTCTGGTGCCGGTTCCCCCTCTGGTTCCCCCTCTGGTGCCGGTTCCCCCTCTGGTTCCTCTTGTGCCGGTTCCCCCTCTGGTTCCTCTGGTGCCGGTTCCCCCTCTGGTGCCGGTTCCCCCTCTGGTTCCCCGTCTGGTGCCGGTTCCCCTTCTGGTTCCCCGTCTGGTGCCAGTTCCCCCTTCTGTTGCCGGTTCTTCTTCTGGTGCCGGTTCCCCCTTCTGTTGCCGGTTCCCCCTCTGGTTCCTCTTGTGCCGGTTCCCCCTCTGGTTCCTCTGGTGCCGGTTCCCCCTCTGGTGCCGGTTCCCCCTCTGGTTCCCCGTCTGGTTCCCCCTCTGGTTCCCCTTCTGGTTCCTCTTCTTCTGGTGCCGGTTCTTCTTCTGGTGCTGGTTCCCCCTCTGGTTCCCCCTCTGGTTCCTCTGGTGCTGGTTCCCCCTCTGGTTCCCCCTCTGGTGCCGGTTCCCCCTCTGGTTCCCCGTCAGGTGCCGGTTCCCCCTCTGGTTCCCCCTTCTGTTGCCGGTTCCCCCTCTGGTTCCTCTTCTTCTGGTGCCGGTTCCCCCTCTGGTTCCTCTGGTGCCGGTTCCCCCTCTGGTTCCTCTGGTGCCAGTTCCCCCTCTGGTTCCTCTGGTGCCGGTTCCCCCTTCTGTTGCCGGTTCTTCTTCTGGTGCCGGTTCTTCTTCTGGTTCCTCTTCCTCTGGTGCCGGTTCCCCCTCTGGTGCCGGTTCCCCCTTTGGTGCCGGTTCCCCCTTTGGTTCCTCTGGTGCCGGTTCCTCTTCTGGTGCCGGTTCTTCTTCTGGTGCCGGTTCTTCTTCTGGTTCCAGTCCTTCTGGTTCCTCTGGTGCCGGTTCCCCCTCTGGTTCCCCCTCTGGTGCCGGTTCCCCCTCTGGTTCCCCGTCTGGTGCCGGTTCCCCCTTTTGTGCCTGTTCCCCCTTTGGTTCCTCTGGTGCCGGTTCCCCCTGTGCCGGTTCCCCTTCTGGTTCCTCTGGTGCCGGTTCCCCCTCTGGTGCCGGTTCCCCCTCTGGTTCCCCGTCTGGTGCCGGTTCCCCCTTTTGTGCCGGTTCCCCCTTTGGTTCCTCTGGTGCCGGTTCCCCCTCTGGTTCTCCCTCTGGTTCCCCCTCTGGTTCCCCTTCTGTTGCCGGTTCTTCTTCTGGTGCCGGTTCCCCTTCTGGTTCCTCTTTTTCTGGTGCCGGTTCCCCCTCTGGTTCCTCTGGTGCCGGTTCCCCCTCTGGTTCCCCCTCTGGTGCCGGTTCCCCCTCTGGTTCCTCTTGTGCCGGTTCCCCCTCTGGTTCCCCGTCTGGTGCCGGTTCCCCCTCTGGTTCCCCCTCTCGTTCTGGTTCCCCCTCTGGTTCCCCCTCTGGTTCCCCTTCTGGTTCCTCTTCTTCTGGTGCCGGTTCCCCCTCTGGTGCCGGTTCCCCCTCTGGTTCCCCCTCTGGTTCCTCTGGTGCTGGTTCCCCCTCTGGTTCCCCCTCTGGTGCCGGTTCCCCCTCTGGTTCCCCGTCTGGTGCCGGTTCCCCCTCTGGTTCCTCTGGTGCCGGTTCCCCCTCTGGTGCCGGTTCCCCCTCTGGTTCCCCGTCTTGTGCCGGTTCCCCCTCTGGTGCCGGTTCCCCCTCTGGTTCCTCTTGTGCCGGTTCCCCCTCTGGTTCCTCTGGTGCCGGTTCCCCCTCTGGTGCCGGTTCCCCCTCTGGTTCCCCGTCTGGTGCCGGTTCCCCCTCTGGTGCCGGTTCCCCTTCTGGTTCCTCTTCTTCTGGTGCCGGTTCCCCTTGTGGTTCCTCTGGTGCCGGTTCCCCCTCTGGTTCCTCTGGTGCCAGTTCCCCCTCTGGTTCCTCTGGTGCCGGTTCCCCCTTCTGTTGCCGGTTCCCCTTCTGGTGCCGGTTCCCCCTCTGGTTCCTCTGGTGCCGGTTCTTCTTCTGGTGCCGGTTCCCCTTCTGGTTCCTCTGGTGCCGGTTCTTCTTCTGGTGCCGGTTCCCCTTCTGGTTCCTCTTCTTCTGGTGCCGGTTCCCCTTCTGGTTCCTCTGGTGCCGGTTCTTCGTCTGGTGCCGGTTCCCCTTCTGGTTCCTCTTCTTCTGGTGCCGGTTCCCCCTCTGGTTCCTCTGGTGCCGGTTCTTCTTCTGGTGCCGGTTCCCCCTCTGGTTCCTCTTCTTCTGGTGCCGGTTCCCCCTCTGGTTCCTCTGGTGCCGGTTCCCCCTCTGGTTCCCCCTCTCGTTCTGGTTCCCCCTCTGGTTCTCCCTCTGGTTCCCCTTCTGGTTCCTCTTCTTCTGGTGCCGGTTCCCCCTCTGGTGCTGGTTCCCCCTCTGGTTCCCCCTCTGGTTCCTCTGGTGCTGGTTCCCCCTCTGGTTCCCCCTCTGGTGCCGGTTCCCCCTCTGGTTCCCCGTCTGGTGCCGGTTCCCCCTCTGGTGCCGGTTCCCCCTCTGGTTCCTCTGGTGCCGGTTCCCCCTTCTGTTGCCGGTTCTTCTTCTGGTGCCGGTTCCCCTTCTGGTTCCTCTTCTTCTGGTGCCGGTTTCCCCTCTGGTTCCTCTGGTGCCGGTTCCCCCTCTGGTTCCCCCTCTGGTGCCGGTTCCCCCTCTGGTTCCTCTTGTGCCGGTTCCCCCTCTGGTTCCTCTGGTGCCAGTTCCCCCTCTGGTTCCTCTGGTGCCAGTTCCCCCTTCTGTTGCCGGTTCTTCTTCTGGTGCCGGTTCCCCCTTCTGTTGCCGGTTCCCCCTCTGGTTCCTCTTCTTCTGGTGCCGGTTCCCCCTTTGGTTCCTCTGGTGCCGGTTCCCCCTCTGGTTCCCCCTCTCGTTCTGGTTCCCCCTCTGGTTCCCCCTCTGGTTCCCCTTCTGGTTCCTCTTCTTCTGGTGCCGGTTCCCCCTCTGGTGCTGGTTCCCCCTCTGGTTCCCCCTCTGGTTCCTCTGGTGCTGGTTCCCCCTCTGGTTCCCCCTCTGGTGCCGGTTCCCCCTCTGGTTCCCCGTCTGGTGCCGGTTCCCCCTCTGGTTCCCCCTTCTGTTGCCGGTTCCCCCTCTGGTTCCTCTTCTTCTGGTGCCGGTTCCCCCTCTGGTTCCTCTGGTGCCGGTTCCCCCTCTGGTTCCTCTGGTGCCAGTTCCCCCTCTGGTTCCTCTGGTGCCGGTTCCCCCTTCTGTTGCCGGTTCTTCTTCTGGTGCCGGTTCTTCTTCTGGTTCCTCTTCCTCTGGTGCCGGTTCCCCCTCTGGTGCCGGTTCCCCCTCTGGTGCCGGTTCCCCCTTTGGTTCCTCTGGTGCCGGTTCCTCTTCTGGTGCCGGTTCTTCTTCTGGTGCCGGTTCTTCTTCTGGTTCCAGTCCTTCTGGTTCCTCTGGTGCCGGTTCCCCCTCTGGTTCCCCCTCTGGTGCCGGTTCCCCCTCTGGTTCCCCGTCTGGTGCCGGTTCCCCCTTTTGTGCCGGTTCCCCCTTTGGTTCCTCTGGTGCCGGTTCCCCCTGTGCCGGTTCCCCTTCTGGTTCCTCTGGTGCCGGTTCCCCCTCTGGTGCCGGTTCCCCCTCTGGTTCCCCGTCTGGTGCCGGTTCCCCCTTTTGTGCCGGTTCCCCCTTTGGTTCCTCTGGTGCCGGTTCCCCCTCTGGTTCTCCCTCTGGTTCCCCCTCTGGTTCCCCTTCTGTTGCCGGTTCTTCTTCTGGTGCCGGTTCCCCTTCTGGTTCCTCTTTTTCTGGTGCCGGTTCCCCCTCTGGTTCCTCTGGTGCCGGTTCCCCCTCTGGTTCCCCCTCTGGTGCCGGTTCCCCCTCTGGTTCCTCTTGTGCCGGTTCCCCCTCTGGTTCCCCGTCTGGTGCCGGTTCCCCCTCTGGTTCCCCCTCTGGTTCCCCTTCTGGTTCCTCTTCTTCTGGTGCCGGTTCCCCCTCTGGTGCTGGTTCCCCCTCTGGTTCCCCCTCTGGTTCCTCTGGTGCTGGTTCCCCCTCTGGTTCCCCCTCTGGTGCCGGTTCCCCCTCTGGTTCCCCGTCTGGTGCCGGTTCCCCCTCTGGTTCCTCTGGTGCCGGTTCCCCCTCTGGTTCCTCTTGTGCCGGTTCCCCCTCTGGTTCCTCTGGTGCCGGTTCCCCCTCTGGTGCCGGTTCCCCCTCTGGTTCCCCGTCTGGTGCCGGTTCCCCCTCTGGTGCCGGTTCCCCTTCTGGTTCCTCTTCTTCTGGTGCCGGTTCCCCTTGTGGTTCCTCTGGTGCCGGTTCCCCCTCTGGTTCCTCTGGTGCCAGTTCCCCCTCTGGTTCCTCTGGTGCCGGTTCCCCTTCTGGTTCCTCTGGTGCCGGTTCTTCTTCTGGTGCCGGTTCCCCTTCTGGTTCCTCTTCTTCTGGTGCCGGTTCCCCTTCTGGTTCCTCTGGTGCCGGTTCTTCTTCTGGTGCCGGTTCCCCTTCTGGTTCCTCTTCTTCTGGTGCCGGTTCCCCCTCTGGTTCCTCTGGTGCCGGTTCTTCTTCTGGTGCCGGTTCCCCCTCTGGTTCCTCTTCTTCTGGTGCCGGTTCCCCCTCTGGTTCCTCTGGTGCCTGTTCCCCCTCTGGTTCCCCCTCTCGTTCTGGTTCCCCCTCTGGTTCTCCCTCTGGTTCCCCTTCTGGTTCCTCTTCTTCTGCTGGTTCCCCCTCTGGTTCCCCCTCTGGTTCCTCTGGTGCTGGTTCCCCCTCTGGTTCCCCCTCTGGTGCCGGTTCCCCCTCTGGTTCCCCGTCTGGTGCCGGTTCCCCCTCTGGTGCCGGTTCACCCTCTGGTTCCTCTTGTGCCGGTTCCCCCTCTGGTTCCTCTGGTGCCGGTTCCCCCTCTGGTTCCTCTGGTGCCAGTTCCCCCTCTGGTTCCTCTGGTGCCGGTTCTTCTTCTGGTGCCGGTTCCCTCTCTGGTTCCTCTTCTTCTGGTGCCGGTTCCCCCTCTGGTTCCTCTGGTGCCGGTTCCCCCTCTGGTTCCCCCTCTCGTTCTGGTTCCCCCTCTGGTTCCCCCTCTGGTTCCCCTTCTGGTTCCTCTTCTTCTGGTGCCGGTTCCCCCTCTGGTGCTGGTTCCCCCTCTGGTTCCCCCTCTGGTTCCCCCTCTGGTTCCTCTGGTGCTGGTTCCCCCTCTGGTTCCCCCTCTGGTGCCGGTTCCCCCTCTGGTGCCGGTTCCCCCTCTGGTTCCCCGTCTGGTGCCGGTTCCCCCTCTGGTGCCGGTTCCCCCTCTGGTTCCCCCTCTGGTTCCCCGTCTGGTGCTGGTTCCCCCTCTGGTTCCCCCTCTGGTGCCGGTTCCCCCTCTGGTTCCCCTTCTGGTTCCTCTTCTTCTGGTGCCGGTTCCCCCTTTGGTTCCTCTGGTGCCGGTTCCCCCTCTGGTTCTGGTTCCCCCTCTGGTTCCCCGTCTGGTGCCGGTTCCCCCTCTGGTTCCCCCTCTGGTTCCTCTTCTTCTGGTGCCGGTTCCCCCTCTGGTTCCTCTTCTTCTGGTGCCGGTTCCCCCTCTGGTTCCTCTGGTGCCGGTTCCCCCTTTGGTTCCTCTGGTGCCGGTTCCCCCTCTGGTTCCTCTGGTGCCGGTTCCCCCTCTGGTTCCGGTTTCCCCTCTGGTTCCCCCTCTGGTTCCCCGTCTGGTGCCGGTTCCCCCTCTGGTTCCCCCTCTGGTGCCGGTTCCCCCTCTGGTGCCGGTTCCCCCTCTGGTTCCCCCTCTGGTGCCGGTTCCCCCTCTGGTTCCTCTGGTGCCAGTTCCTCCTCCTCCTCCTGCTCAGTTCAGTGTGATGGCTGTCACACTTCAGGCCTCTGCTTGCAGCGGCCTATCTGGTCTGTCCTCCTACAGGGGAGAGCAATGTTGAAGTCTCTTCTGAGGTGGAGCTGTCTCAGCCGCTGCTGCAGCACAACCCGCAGACAAGCAATGAAGAGGTGGAGGTGGTGGGTGCAAAAAGGCATAGAGAGATGGAGGTATCACAAATAACATATGGAGGTGGGCCCAAAACCGCCACTCCATTAATTAGGGCATCAGCTGTTCTGCCACTTAAAACTCCGCTGAGAACTCGCTCTCCGCCGAGTTCTTTAACTATTTATTTTTTACTCCTACATTCCCATCTCCATTTTTCCAAACACTCAAACATTTAATTTATCTTTCATATTCAACCATTTTACACATTTTCACTTTTTTCCTGTGCATACTCTTTAACCCACATTACACATTCCAATTATAAAGAAGAAATATGGATCCGAATATCATTTGCATATGGCACTGTAGGAAGGAGGATTGACATTCTTACCTCCCTGGGATCCCATTTTTTCCTAGTGAGATGTCTCTCACAGGTTTTCTTCTTGCTACGTGTAAGGAAACAGAAATTGGGGTAAAAGATAAATTTGACAAAAAAGGTAAATTAAAATTGTATCTGTCACTGTCGGGGTTGAATAGACATTGGGGGACTGCCTAAAAGGGTAACACCTGTCGGCGAGCAGGTGGCACGCAGGCTGGCTGCGTGTAAAAGAGGTTAAAAACAAATTGTGTTATTTAACCTAAAGTGATTAGGCCTCCTCGAATGTGTTCTTTTTCTCCATTTTAATTATGTGGAATCTTTCTCACGCGATGTGTTACGGCCGTGCCTCTAAGGCAGGGTCGTTGAATCGAGGCAGCTGTCCAACGAAGGAGTGGAGAGTCGAGTTCGTCTATAATTTGCAAATGCAGGAGGACTGAAGCGTTTTTTTCCCCCCTTCAGCTTGATCAAAGACTCGTCACTCAGTTCCTTCGTGAAAAAGCTCACTGGATCCTGCCGACAATCGCCAAAATTGTTGTTATGGAAAATTTATTTATCAAATGAGAGACAAGATTCCTTTACCTGGTTTATTACTTGTACGAGGAGAAGTCACCCACACACTGAGAAGTATGTAAGTGAGTTCTGAATCTTACACAGAAACACAATGTACTTATACCCTTTTACGCGCCCCTGTTCTCCCCCTCCTTAACCCAACCATAAAGAAGAGGAGATCCTCACCCAGTTACATGTTCCTGCATAAAGAGAGACTAACCAAAAGGACAATAAAACTAAAGAATGTGACTCCATTAACACAGAGGGTCCTGAGAGAGGAAAGGTGTGTGTAGGTTACAGATAAGGCATCTGGTTTTTACAACCTACCGGTCACTCTATGGTCACACACTCCATAGCTGAACAACATATAAGTTATAGTAAAATTTTCCATCACACTGTAAATTACTTGTTGACCTGTAATCAGTGAAACATCATTCATGCAAGATATGTTTGACATATATCAGGTCATTGTGAGTGAGAAACAGCATTTCTATCACAAGGTAGAAGCTGCAATCAGTTTTTGGCAAAGTGACTTCTATATCCAAGTTTTTTAAATCAAGGTAAACACTGTCATTGACATTAAAAATGTCTTTAAAACAGAAATCTGGCTTAGAAGGCTGCAGAAATTGCAACAAACCTCACAGTTCTACACAGACATTTTAAGTGGCCAAAAGGACTGGATAGATTATAATGTAACACAGACTCCTAAAGATTCTAGCAAAACAAGGTATGTCTTCAATTTATATATAAGCCCTTCATAAATCATGTTGACTGCACTTCATTTACCAATATAAGCAAAGACATACATAAAAGCCCATAGCAACATTGGAATCACTTTATGGGAGACGATCACTTTTTGGCACAACACCAGCAACTGTTGAAAGTAACTAATAAAGTTACTTGTAATCTAACTTAGTTTACTTATTTCTAAAATTAAGGAATCAGTAAACTAAGCTACCTTTTTAAAGGAGTAATCAGATTACTTTTTCAAGGTACCATCGCCATAGTATTACGGTCATTATCCTCAAACATGATTTATGACTTTCACACCGAGGTGTGAAAACAGTAGCGCGTGCATGTGGGTCCTCGTGTGTGGGTCCGTGCGTGATCTATGATTTATGATTATGGCATGTAGGTGTGAAAAAAGCAATGCGTGTGCATGTACGTCCACGTACGCCTACATGTGTGAACGTGCACGTTCTAACAATCGGCCCCCACTCTCTCCCCCTTCCTCTCCTTACAATGGGTTTTATCCACAGTATTCCTGACTTCGCGCCACTACCCATAATTCATAGCGGAATCCGGTTGTTTACTTCCGTTTGCGCTGTTGTTCACGGTTGCAGGCTTACACACTTGCCGTTCAGTTTAACATTTTAACACTGCAGTTTTTTTACCTGGCCTAAATGGTACCACATCGGAGGTGGAGACATTGTAAGGATGTTTTAAAAAGCAGCGAGGTAACAGTGCCTCACCCATCACTTGTGTAAATGACATGAAATTATGGCCTGAAGTCAGCTACATCCACATCAGTTACCTTGTTTTTTCCGAAGGTGTTGATGGCGGGGAAAATCGCGTAATTATAAGAGCACCAGATTACCTTCAAAGCAATAAAATCAATAAAGTAATGCTTAACAAACAAGGCAACATTGTTTTCCTTAACCCCTTAACTGGCAGCAAATAAAATCACCTGAAACAACTACATAACACCCTCTGGTTATTATTGGCTCTGAACAACCCATTTCATAGCCTATTAATCGGCTGCGTCTGGTCCGCGGGCCGAATGAAGTGCATTTATATGGCAGGCTAGACCCGCCCATTTTGACTGACACCTCATTCGGCCAATCATGTTAAGAAATGGGTTTCCCAGAGCCAATAATACTCAGAGGGCGTCACGTAGCTTTGTCAGGTGATTTGGTGCAGCCAGTTACATGATTGGCCGAATGACGTGTCAATAAAAATGGGAGGGTCTAGCCTGCCATATAAAAGGGACTACAAACGGCCCGTCACCGGGCCCTTGCCAGTTAAGGGGCTACAGCAGCTGTAGAGCCGAGCCAGCGCATCGGCCAAGCTAAGCGCTTAGCATGGGTCATGCAAAGGGAAAGAGGAGTGGTGGAGACAGTCAGCTGTTCCTGTATCGCGATTAGGGAAATCATGCAGTGATGCTGCAGCTATTCTGTGGAAGGTATATCACTGAAACAAACACTGCCCTGGCTGAAGGCTGTGATCGGGGAGACACGCAGCTGTCATCTTGCTAACTGCTACGTGTTTACATGAAGGCAGGCATTGTTTAAGCTTTATGTAGGCTGTATACTGTAGTGTCACACTATAAATAAAATAACGTAAAAAAATAAGAGGCTGTACATTAAAGGAAAACTTAAAACATAAGGAAAAAATACAGTAATAGGATGTGCAACTGGGTAGTATAATTTGGGGGAAAAAAACAAAAACAAAAAAAACAAAACAAAAACAAATTTACAGAATAAAATAATTTGAAAAAATGTACAGACTGATGTAGTGACAACTAACAGCACAAGTTGAATCCGAGCTCATGTTCCAACTAATAAAGCCGCCTGTTACAGCACAAAGTAACCGAATTTTGTCTGGCTCTAACTTTGGGTAACCAGAAGTATAAAATCGAACAGTGGAAGTAGCAGTCTGTCATGGCAGCCTACGTACGCTCTTCCAGAAACCCGTGGATAGGAGAATATAAATATTTAAGACGAATAATACAGCATTAAAAGCGGTGTTCCAGTGACACCTTCACCAAAACAGTGATCCGCCGAACACTCATTTACCGGTCTATTTTTAATTTGATCTCATTTGCATGCCCCTGATTTTATCAGGGAAATCACCGCTTTTTGACCGTAGAGTATCTGAGCCCACAATCACTGTATTTTGCCAAACTGACATTAACACACAGGCATATTAAAGTTTTTCCCAGACTTCATCAAAGCAGCTCAATCTCCCCAACACGTTTGAATAAATACAATGTTAAATTAAAGCCGCAAGCGGCGATAATAGGCCCTCGCCGGCCGCCGCCCAAGCGCTGGTGCCGATTGGAACCGTGCTTTTCCAGCCGTGCCAGTTTTAGCGGTTTTTTTGGCTGCTACATGTGAAATTTTGAAATGGATGAATTGGCTAACTCAAGGAAAAAGATGCCATTTTCCGGACTTTGCCATGGCAACGTCTTACATATTACATCTATTTCACCGTAGGTTTTTTGTCCAGGGAGATGTGAAGAATGCGTGTACCAAATTTCAGGCATTTGTATGCATTTTTGAGAAAGCAAGGGTCATTTTTCCATCGCAGAAATTTCACATTTTTTCCCATAGGGATAAAATGGGACAGTTTTGTCATCGTCATGGCAACAGCGTCCAAAATATGACATAGGTGTGACTGACTTTTTTGATCAGGCTGACATCGTGAATCGGTGAGCCAAATTTCATGTATTTTGGGCAAAGTAAGCTTAAATTTTAGTATTGGAGAAATTTCACTTTTTCCCATAGGGATAAAATGGGGCATTTCTGGCTTCGCCATGGCAACGTGGTAGAAAATAGAGTATGGGTGTGATTGGCTTTTTTGATCAGGATGATATCATGAATGTTGACACAAATTTTCATGCGTTTCAGACAAAGTAAAATTCTGGACCTCCATACAAATTTTCGTTTTCTTCTGTAGGGGGCGCTATTGCACCTATAAACTTGATTCCCTAATTGTTGGTTCAGGCCGGTTCAGTAAACAAGTTATTAAATTTTGAGGCTGATCGGCCAAAGATTGTGCGAACGAATGGCGAAACAATATTGCGGCGAGAGACAAAAACGAAGACCAAATTCACGCGGTTGCCATGGCAACACCGTTGAATATTCTATAAAACCTCGCACATCTTTTGATGCCCAACTTGTGAAGATGTTCCTGAGCGATTTTGGTGCCAGTCAGTTTAATGCCCTAGGACAAGTTAATTCAAGTACGAGGTGTGCAAAAATGCTGAATCGGCAAAGGTCAAAGTTCAGTCCAAGATGGCCGACTTCCTGTTTGTCAGGCGGCAACTCCATAATGTAATTTTTTGTCGGTCTTCATATGGTCTTTTTGTGACACGAATTTCGTCGTTCTGCGCACAACTTTTTTTTTGCCCCTCCCATAGGAATGCAAAATTTGAAAATTTTAGGGGGCGCTGTTTCGCCACTTTTTTGAGGTTTTTAATGGCGCCAATAAAAAACAAAATGTTTCACCAGACCTGGCTTGCATGGAAAAATTGGTGACTTTTCGTATATGTTCAGGGGGTCAAATTAGCGATCGTTTACTCAGAAAGAATAATAAGAATAATAAGAATAAGAATTAAAGCCGCAAGCGGCGATAATAGGCCCTCGCTGGCCGCCGCCCAAGCGCTGGTGCCGATTTGAACCGTGCTTTTCCGGCCGTGCCAGTTTTAGCCGTTTTTTTGGCTGCTACATGTGAAATTTTGAAATGGATGAATTGGCTAACTCAACGAAAAAGATGCCATTTTCCGGACTTTGCCATGGCAACGTCTTACATATTACATCTTTTTCACCTGTAGGTTTTATGTTCAGGGCGATGTGGAGAATGCGTGTACCAAATTTCAGGCATTTGTATGCATTTTTGAGAAAGCAAGGGTCATTTTTCCATCGCAGAAATTTCACATTTTTTCCCATAGGGATAAAATGGGACAGTTTTGGCATCGTCATGGGAACAGCGTCCAAAATATGACATAGGTGTGATTGACTTTTTTGATCAGGCTGACATCAGCAATCTGTGTACCAAATTTCATGTATTTCGGACAAACTAAGCAGAAACCTTAGTATGGGGGATTTTTCGCTTTTTCCCATTAGAATAAAATGGGGCATTTCGGGCGCCGCCATGACAACACGGTAGAAAGTAGAGTATGGGTGTGATTGGCTTTTTTGATGAGGATGACGTCAAGAATGTTGACACAAATTTTCATGCATTTCAGTGAAACTAAAATTGTGGACCTCCATACAAACATTTGTTTGCTTCTGTAGGGGGCGCTATTGCAACTAGAAACTTGATTCCCTAATTGTGGGTTCAGGCCGGGTCAGTAAACAAGTTATTAAATTTTGAGGCTGATCGGCCAAAGATTGTGCGAACGAATGCACAAACAAAATTGCGGCGAGAGACAAAAACGAAGACCAAATTCATGCGGTTGCCATGCCAACACCGTTGAATATTCTATAAAACCTCGCACATCTTTTGATGCCCAACTTGTGAAGATGTTCCTGAGCGATTTTGGTGCCAGTCGGTTTAATGCCCTAGGACAAGTTAATTCAAGTACGAGGTGTGCAAAAATGCTGACTCTGCGCTTCACAAACTTCAATTCAAGATGGCCGACTTCCTGTTTGTTGTCCGGAGTTGGTGTAATATATTTTTTTGTTGGGTTTCACAAGATCTCCGTTTGATCCAAATTTCATGACTCTTGGGCTAACTTTACATGGCAAGGCCTCCCATAGGCGCAATGTATTTTGATTTTGACAGGGGGCGCAGTTGCACTGGTTTTTTGAGTTTTTTAATGGCGATATTAAAAAACAAAATTTTTCACCGGTCCTGAATTTTGTGCAAAATTGCAATAGTTTCCTGAAGGCACTTTATATTACAGCCTGACCACTACGGTATTTTTAAGACTGATACTTGGTGATTTACATAAAAGTAGGATATTCTGATATTCTTATTTTCTTTCAGAAACACAAAACACAAATTTCCATAACATTTGTTTTGCATAGTTTATTTGCATATTTACAGTCTACCCGACTCTGCTTGGATCAGAGGTCTGTACTACAAAGCAGGATTTTACTCTAGCCTGGTAACTTCAGGGTTAACTCGGGATTTTCTGCACTACGAAGATGGTTCACTTTCTACCAGGGTATATCGCCATGGTAACTTATGTTGTGAAACTAACCTGCTCCAGATTTAGAGATCAACAGGTATGAAATCACCTCCTGCTGACCAATCAATTCTTCAGAAAGTAGCGTCACCATTCTTGGAGGATCCCTGGGACCTCTGCAGGAGGAGGAGAAGGAGGAGGAGGGTGTAAAGTTTTTCAATTGCATCTGAAGTCTTTGTGTTTCCCTGATGAGTATCAGGATGTAGAGTCTTAGATGCAACTTCATTCCTTTTTTCTGTTGACAGCAAACAATTTTATAATAATTTTATTGTTCTCTAAGAATTAGCCTATTATATGATCCTAAAACAGGACACCTACGCTATACTTGCAGACCTCATATGAAGTTTGTAGATAGACTAAACCTTTGTTTGAATTCTGTTTTTATATTTCATTTTTTACTCTCAAACCCTTAAACAGCATGGAGTCTGCAGCTGAGGTTACGTTCTGAATTTTGGTTTAAAATAGTCTGGAAATGCCACATTTTCACTAAGTCTTTTATTTACAACATATTTTAAGTGCATTACATGTACGTGCTGGAGGAGTATGTTTTATGTGTGCACATTGTAAAGCCATACCTTACTAAAACCACTGATTGAACCACAAACTGAGTTGCCTTGTCATAGGAATCTGTGTGTGTATTAATTTTGTGATTTAGAAAATGTTTTTAATGCTTGGTTCTAATCTGCTGCTTTTACACTGCTGGAATATCTGCTACTAGAACACAGGTGTATATACAGAATACCTGTTCAATCAATCATACTCATTTCAATTTGATCTGCTGAAAAACTAAAGCAATTTCCATGCCTCCTTTATTAATGGTAACTTGGGGACAATAAGCTTTAATGTTTAAATGTATCCAGTTCAAAGTTTCAGAGCTCCAATGTGCAGCCGTCGCCTTGGAAATAAATGGCAGCACTCAGAGCGCACTCAGCCATAAAATAATGAACTTGAATTAAAATGTAGTTAACTTAGTGAGTTTATAATCAGCTTTCTGTAACTGCTTATCCTGATCACCTGTATTAGGGTGACTCCAGGTAACAAAAAGATACCCTGGGTGTGCTGATGTCGCTTCATAGTACAGGGCCCCGCTGGTCAACAGTGTTGAAGAGTGTGTCCTCCTTCTCTTCTTTTAAATTTTCAATTATCAGCTGTTATAAACGCCAGTACTGACAGACTGGCAAATAATATCGGCCAGTAACAATGGCCTGCCAATAAATCGTTGGACTCTATTTTATAGTTAAGGTAAAAACCCCTACAATATCGGAGAGAGAAACCCAGCCCTTTAACAGGAGTCTTTGTGATGGAAAAGGGAAGAAAGAAAAAAACGATTACAATCGGTAACATTTGCAGCAGGTGACTTTGCTGTGCAGTTTAGGACATGCGCACACTCTTGCTAACTTTTCCACCCTGCCATGTCATTCTCCACACCACCTCTCACCTCTCCTTGAGGATGATAACTCTTCTTGCCTGGCTACCTTCCCCTTCACTGTTGTAACAGATGAGTGCATTTATTTCACCCACCTCTGGCATCACGCACATAGACACACACACACGCACGCATAGGGCTATCATTTTTCAGTTTGTCCCATTATATACAGTGTGTGCTCTCTATAATATTAAGCAAAGTTATTGTCTCAGGTTGACTGCTCATCCTCATATGAGCTTGCACCAGAATGAATTGCCCCTGCTATCTGTACCCTCAATAAGGTCGAGGTGAATAACTAGAGGCTTGTGATGAAAGTTTGGCCGGCAGGATTTACTCTGGTTTCACTCCCTGCCCCTACAGACTTTTATTAATAGAAGTTCATGTTGACAGGAACTGTCTCTTCTTACTGGACACTATCCAGATATGAAGTGGAAAATGCCTGGGTAAGCAGGTTTTTCAAGATCGTTGCATTTGAACCGCTGTGAACATTACTTTCTTCAGATCTCAAGTATATGACGTACGACACTCAATTTTAGACCGCTTTCTTTAATACATTAACATGGCATTTATTGTACGTTACATTTTATTCTGCATTCAATCTAAATCTGCATCCGCTATGTTAAAAAATATTCAAAAATATAAGACTTTTTTAAGAGTCAGAGTTGGTCAGTTAGTCACAGCATAACGATGCATAAATGATGCATCGTTATGCTGTGACTAACTTCAGGGAAAAGTACGTAGCACAGGATGGCGTGTGCGTCCATTTACTTGATAAAGTAACAGCTGCTGACATGTGCCTCACAGAATGTACTGCCCATGCTGCACTATTTACTACTGGCCCAAGATATGTTTTAAAAACAATTCATAGCTTCCATTTCACATCCTGCATTCTCTCACTTGTGGCGTACTACTAAATACTTCTTCGCCACTGGACACTAACCATGAGCCCATAGGGCCAAATACATAAACACAAAGACATGTAGAAACATTTATTAGCCAGCTCTGCTCACCAGCATCACACCATATCCATAGCTGCAGCACCATATTAGGCTTAAAACTGACAAGCATCTTTGCCTCACATGTTAGGGAATGCTTAAAGGAATACTGTGGTGTCAGACAGATAAAGAGCAATCGCACAGTCTAGTAGTGAGGGGGGGCTGGCAAGACTGTGATTGGTCAAGACTGAGACTTTCCACTCTCTTCAGAACAAAATGTAATGTGGCATTTCCTTTTCCTACTTATGTTTTTGCTTCTTTTGTATGATTTAAAAGCTGTGAATTTTCCAAAGATGTTCTTTGTGACACACAAAACGAGCACGTTTACATGAATTTGACAGTGACAGCCTGATTTTGTTCAGACAGTTACACAACAGAGTTGCAAAGACACGCTGTAAATGTAAGCTTTCACTTTTACCAGTTGTGCTGATGACTGTCAGTTCACAGTACACCACTACATCCCCACCACTTACCTCAAGGACTATTCTGCAGCACAGCCAGCAAAGCCAATAAAAGGGACACTTTAAAGTCAGCAACAAACAGTTGCTTACAGAATATGACACACTGGAGCTTGCTCAGAGTCAAATTGATTGCTTGGAAACAAGGAACAGATAATTGAGCCATGAGGGAAGAGAGAAAGAAACAGAGAAAGAAAAAGATGGAACCCAGGCACATTTTAAGTCCTAATATTTCACTGCATCCCTTTTGGCCTGTAAGTAAAGTGAAATTTTATTTATATGGTGCCTCTCAAGACAAACATCACAAAGTGCTTCACAGCATAACAGTAGAACATAAAATTATTATTATTAGTTTTAAACAAGGTGAGTTTTTAGCTGTTTTTTCAAAGACAACACCGAATCCACGGCTCTCGAGCTCAGAGGGAGAGAACTCCAGATTCATTGAGCCACTGTTGCAAGACCTCTGTCTCCTTTAGGCCTTGAACACATCACTTCAGGGACCTGATGGGGAAATAGAAGTTCACAGATGTAAGCTGATGCTTGTCCATAAAGAGCTCTAAAAGTCAGAACCAGAATCTTATACTGTACTCTGAATTTAATGAGGAGCCAGTGTAGGGGGATCAGCAACGGTGTGACATGAGAGTACTTGGCAGACTTAGCCAGAAGTCATTCCAACATTCCAAGAAGTTTATTGCTTAGACAAGTGAACAATGAGTTACAGTAATCCAAGCACGATCTTGACTTTGGTGGCGCTGTCACTTGGTGTTGGCTCTCACTGCGGTATCGTATCACTTCCTGTTCCGGAGTACACCAGTGTTTTGCTGCGTCTGTTAGCTGTTTAATCTGTGTAGCTTAATTAATCTAGATAACGACATATTTCAGTGTAATCTTCACGTGCTTTATCCAAAGCACACTCTCTGCTGAATCACCTGTAAATTATATCCACATTATTCACTTGGTGTGTTTTTAGGAATTGATAGCTTAGCATAGCTTTTAGCATAACTCTTAGCCGACTCACTGCGCATTCCTGCTCTGTGTGTCAAATGTTTAGGTACTCCTCGGCCTCCTTTAGCTGTAACAAATACTTGTAACTTGTAGCTTTGGAGGCCAGGCTGAGTGAATTGGAGACCCAGCTCGGCACCCTGGAAAATCCTGTAGCTAGCCAGGCCCCTGTAATCCTGTGGACCAAGGTAGCTTAGCCGCCGTTAGCTCTCTCCAAGCAGCTGGGAAAGCAGGCCGGCTGGGTGACTGAGGAGGAAGCGTAGTCCTGAACTGAACCTGCTGGCTAAAGCTAAACGTAGATTTGGTAAGATAATTCACGTCGGCAGTAATGACAGCCGGTTATGCCAATCAGAGGTCACTAAAGTTAATACTGAATTGGTGTATAACTTTGCAAAAACAATGTCGGACTTTGTAGTTTTCTTTGGGCTTCTCCCCAATTGGACTAGGAGGGACATATTTTTTGCTGTATGATCTACCTGAATTGCTGTCTGTCTGAGTGGTGTCCAAAAACCGATATGGGCTTTATAGATAATTGGGAAAGTTTCTGGGGAAAATCTGGTCTTGTTAGGAGAGACAGCATCCATCCCATTTTTGATGGAAGAGCTCTCCTTTCTAGAAATCTGGCTGAATTTATTAACCCCCCCCCCAAAAAAACGTGACTACCCAGGGTTGACCTCAGGAAGCAGAGCTGCAGTCTAACACGCCTCTCTGCAGCTTCTGTCCTCCTGCCACCCCCCAAAACCCCATAGAGACGGTGCCTGCTCCCAGACCACCAAAAAACAACTTACGCATAAAAATTCAAAAAGAAAGAACAATATAGCATCCCCAACTGCACCAAAGAGCAAAATAAGTAAATGTTGATTATTAAACATTAGGTCTCTCTCTTCCCTATTAGTAAATGATTTAATAATTGATCAACATATTGTTGCCTTACAGAAACCTGGTTACAATTACTTTAATGGATTGCGCAGCAGAAGTCTTTCTGAAAGTACTGTAACTAAGTTTAAGGATATAATTCCTCCATTATTATGCTCTTCAGTGCCATGTGCCAACACAGTGCAGAGTAGCTACCTAACCTCTGCTCCCAGAGAGGTAGATTAGCTTTTACATCTTTACTGCGTACAACTCTGGATACTGTGGCTCCTCTGAAAAGGAAAGCCTCAAATCAGAAAGAAAATTATTACAATTTTCATTTGAAAAAACTGGGACAGCAGGGGGAGCAAGAGAAACAATATCACTAATGGTGTCAAATAACACCTTTGGATTAACTCTGCTCTTTGTAACCAGGTTTGAAAAATCGGCAGCCCTGTGTTAATGTGCCAGCCACTGTCAGCAACATGAAAAACATTAATCAAACTTGAAACAAGAGCATGACACTTGAAATTAAGTAGTACAACAATCTGTTTACTTTAAAAATTTAAGTATTTTTTTATGTGGCCACCCATTCCCAGTGTTAAAAAAACAATCTTGACCCTCTGTAAACCATAGACAGAATGCATTTTTCATCAGAGAAAAGCACAAGCAGATGTATGCAGTTTGTAGCCAAGTCTGTTCAAAGGAGCTGCTCATACATATTATTCACAAGTGCAGTGTTGATGTAGTCCTCCGTTGGTCTCTGAGAGACGGATCTCAGGAGCCTCTTTATTGTCATTAGCAACTTATATAAAATAAAACTGAACAAGTAAAAGAAAAATTAGAAATAAAGTAGCCAGCACAAAAAGTGGAGTTTTTTTTTGTGTGATTGCTTATTGATTGAATACAACTAAACAAAAACCTACAGTGACAAAATGAGGAAAGTAAAGTGGACGAAGGAGGAATCTTTTAATATCTGCTCACAACAAGGCACTCATTGGAGCTCTCTAAAAGTTATAACATACACTGAGGAAATGTATTAGTATGCATCATTGTTCATTCATACTCTGTGGTGCGACTGTTCACATTTATGGTAGATGTGTCTATAAGAGCAGTTGAGGAATTATTTGTTACCAGATTAACCCTCATCCTCAACATGCTCTTTTTTTTGGCATTTAAATCAATAATACAACCTCTGTCCCACTGACACCTTAAAAAAAAAAGATTTATGGTAAAAGTTGTATGAATGGGGCTTAAGATTCCCTTTAACACAAGACAGCTGAGATAGGCTCCACACCCCCCACAGAGACCCTGAATTAGATAAGCAGAAGAAAATGGATGGATTTGTGATTTATTGGTATATATCAGCCCAAATTAGCTGCGTTGCTCACACAATTTCTAAACAATGAAAATTGTTAGTAACTACACAAACACATGATATACTGCAAATACTGTGCATAATTAATCGTCCATTTGTATCAATAATTTTTTTTATTGGCAAGTTTTTAGATGGAAATTTTTTGCCAACAAAGATAACAATATTTAAATATCAGTGATTATAGATGTCATGATAGAACACTAGAAGCACAATACTGGTTGTACGCTGTGTATGCGGATGATTTAGTGATTTTGTCTCTTTACACAGCTGGCTTGCAGCAGCTGCTCAGGGTTTGCTCAAATTATGGTTTGCAGTATGCAAATGTGTAATCATCAGGAGTGATCTCTCAAATGATGATGTTGTTGATGTGTAGTGCCGCGCCAGTGTTGTAGACACACAACTAAATATGCTAGGCTGTAAATTCTATATGCATGCAGATTATGTTAAAATAGCCCTTTTTAGAGCCCATTTTACTCCACTATATACAGCACATTTGTGGTGCTCTTGCACTAAAGCAAACATTAAAAGGCTTCAGGCAACATATAATGTTCCATACAGGATCTTTCTCAAGCTTCCAAGATGGACGAGCTAAACGACTGTGACTAGTAATGTTCCTAGCTTCCACGCCGAGAAATTTTATGCATTAGTTTATGTGTCAATTAAGTGATTCTGAAAATGTGGTCATAATGACCTTAACTGTACCTACGTTCAGTAACAAAACTTTGGAATGATTCCTTATCTGATCAGTGATTAATGCATTTTAGCGGTGTGGTCCTCGTGTTGTTTTTATTCATTTTCTTTTCTTTCTTTTTTAATATTGAGATGACTATAATGTCAGAAATAAAGTTTCTTAGGGTCAACATCCATATCCACAATATTGATACAATACCCTGCATACATTAAACTCAACAAGACAATATTTTTTTACTTTATTAAAAACACAACACCTACAGATCTGACTTTTTAAAAGAAAAATAAATGCTTGAGAGCTGCATGGAGTTCAGAATCTGTCTATGGGGCTGATTACTGCTAATAACATCCACTGAATGGATTGATAACATCCGAAGCAGGTGACCTGTGTGGCAACTCAGCTGTAGAAATATAGCTTGGGATTTGTGACCTCCATGTGTTGGTAATAAGTGATTGGATAATTGCTGATGTCACAGCTGTTGTGCCACATGCATAAATCTTTGAAACACTGTTCCTTTGGAGGCGCCCCTCAGGATCTATGAAGCTGCAGGTATTTAATAAACTCAAACAGCTAGAAGGAACAAACAGCATTTTGTCAAAACATGGATTAGGCTATATTCACCGATGAGTCTGACTAAAACACTCTTACTGTGTGCATCTGGCAAATCGAGATCTCATGAGCTGCATTTTGAATTCTCCACTGATTATGGAAAAGTATCGGTGCTGAAAAGCGGAAAAGGCCTGATGTTAAAAAAAAATAAATAAATAAAAAATCTGTTTTAACATCTTTGTTTCTGGCTGTGATCCTTCCTTTATTTGGGGTGAGATTTGTTCGGGCAGAGTGAGAGCGTGAGAATGAAGTTAAAAGTGCGTGTCACACACCAGAAGTTGGAGAGTTGGCAACCCTGCCGACAGAAGTTTACAAAAGTCCACAGGGATAACATTTCACTGAGCACTCATCTGCTGCCAAGTTTTTCCTGGACTGGCCTTTTTCCTTCTTTCCTTTTTTTCTATTATCACACCTTAAGCATGCAATCAGCTGTGACCTTATTGTCCAGTAGTTCCTCACGGGACTCTGACTACACTCTCATACCCAAGATGCAATATTGATGGTGATCTTGTTAATCTTGCAAGAACTGAACTGGCTTGCAATGTAAAATAGATGAAAAAAATACCTCATATATTTTGAAAATTAAATAATCCATAGAGGAACAGTCAAAATCAGTAGAAAGCCTATGAAAGAGACTGATGGTCAATTTTGCAAAATACTTACTGGGGTTAGGTTAATTGGCTAATCTAAATTGCCCATAGGTGTGAATGAGAGCATGAATGTGAGTGTGAAAGGTCGTCTGTCCCTCTGTGTTAGCCCTGCAACAGGCTGGCGACCTGTTCAGGGTGTACCCTGCCTCTCGCCCTATGACAGCTGGGATAGGCTCCAGCCCCCCCGCGACCCTTAACAGGATGTGCGGAAGCGAATGGATGGATGGATGGATGGATGGACCCAGAGGGAGTTATTTTTGCTAAAAGGGGGGCGTTACTAGCTTTGGGTTCCAAGGGTGTAAATACTTTTTCAGACAAGAAAATTAAACACATTGATAATTTGTTGAAGAAATCGTTTAAAGAGCGGATGACATGTTAAATAACGTGAGATCAAAACAAAAAATAATTTAGAACAGTTGTATTTAAAAAAAAATGTGCAGGATAAGCGTGCTTAATTTTTGGCAAAGGCAGAAGCACCAAACCAAATATTTTTGAAGAGATGTGTTTTATTGCATTTACTTTGGCCTTTAAACAGAGTGAAACACATCTTTCAAGGTCACATTTGCTTTTTTAACCTCAGGTCAGGTGACTCTAGTTTTTCAGAGGGGGGGTAAACTTTAATTTGAGATGTTCCTATGAGTCCACAAACATCCACATGCTCTCAGATACACACAGGCAAACACACACATACACATGCTAGCAAGTCTCACGGGAGTAAGGGAACTGCAGACATAGCGGTGCCTCGGTCACTGTAGTCAGCAGGGTGCCAGGGGACATATCGATCTATCAGAGACAATGTTTTCACATGCTCACACCCTGCATGCAGTGTATCCCCGACACGATTAACATATCTGTGAAAATAGCCTTCCTGTCCCAGAACAGACCCCTTTCCAGAGTTTTCCCTCTATGGTCCTTTTTTTTTTCTGTGACTCAGACAACATGATAGGTCTTTATGGGAAAATTGCGTTTTTATCTTGTTCTTAAGGATCAAAGCCCGTAAACCCTGATTGTAGATATTAACATGGAAGGACTCATTTGAGGGACTTGGCACATAAGTTGACAGCACTGGGACACAAAATTAAACCTCACAGACTTGTATCTGTATACGCCCCAGTGAATTAATTTCAGTAGACGTCTATAACTCTGGTCATCTGGCACGTGGTGCCGCAAGGAAAATGTTGAACTCCGAAAGATTTGCAGATACACGTGGAAAAGTGCAGCCGCTTCAGCAGGTACTGAAACTCTCATGTAAAATTCAACTGCACAAGGGAGTCGTGATTAAATGTGGTAGGTACGGTTTATACAGAGCTGGGGCATTTCAGTGTTTACAATATTTCATAGGTCATAGCATTCCCTCTTTCATCTGTTCCAACTCCTGTCCCCCATAGTCAATTGTTTATACTATTTCCAGTCATATGACCCAGTTTAAACAGTGTCGGATTTTGAAATCCATCAAAATTCATATTAGAAAAGATGGGCCCCTGAGACAAAAGCAGTACTCTAAGTAACAGCTAAAATTACAACTTTTGCTAGATCAGCTGCAGCTAGATAGCAAGCTAACCTAATTCAGCACAAAGTTGGGACTCTTATATTTATTTATTTTAAGAAAGTGTGATTCTGTAATATTACCCATACTGGAGCCGAACCACTGAAGTTAGCCCACATTCTGATGTGGCATTTGTCCAAGACCCTCCACATAGCTGAAAAAGTCACAGTGTAGGTGTTCTGTCTGGAAGGATAATGTAGCCTGTAGCCCTGAAAATTAATTTTCCTTAAAATTTGCAGCAGCTTTCATCAAATCCATTCATGAGTCCCACTGATCTAAATTTTTTTTCACTGCTCTTTCATAGAAACTATAGTGAGAGCATATGAAAGAAATATTTAAGGATATTACTGAAGGTGGTTTATTTTTCAGTTTCATATGTCAACCCCCCCCCCCCCCCCCCCCCCCCAAAAAAAAGCATGCGTACTTTATTTAAAGTACTAAATCCTTGTCTACTCATTATGAAAGGTGTGATCCTATTTCCAGAACAAAATGCTTTTCTATCAAATACCATTCCTTACCATGATGACTGATTTTAAGGCTTTTAATCTTCATTCTGCAAATGAACATATTTTATGCTTGAAAGAAACATGAAAAATGCTCTCCACTCCAGCTTAGTGCCAAAATATCAAGACATTTTTATGGCTCTATATATTTTTTTTCTATCCTCCTCCCTTGGATTTCTGGAATATAACTAGGTGCTCTGTATAATGTATGATTACTCGGAGCACTAGGGAGACGTGTAGTTTAAAAAGGACAGTGGAAAGATTTGAATTGTATCCCGATGTCCTTCCTGTCCATCATTCCAGATCACATGTTGATAGTTTTCCCACACTGAAATAGACTTAACTGCTGTTCATGCCTAATGCATTCAGAAGTCTCATACCTTATCCTTCACGTGTGCATTTAAATGTTTGAAGGTAATGTAAATAAGGACATTACATGCAACATGTAATAATTTATTTCAATACAAATGCTACATCACATATACATATTTTTGTAATAAATATCACAAGACACCACATATTGTAACAGCCTCTGATACCTTAACAAACAGTGACAAAAACTTGTGCGAAATTAGCTTGCAAACATTTAGTAAACATTTAGCTGAGTGACAACTTTTTCACTCCGGCCATGAAAAAAAAAAAAAAAAGTAGTTCACATACTTTTTATATGACGGCTTAAGCAATATTTAATGTTCATAGAAAATTCACATTAACACGTCAATTTCTCTGAGTAGTTCACACTGAACAGCATCTATGCTGAGATGCTGCAGTGATCCTTTCTCATAAGTCTTTATTTTGAGCTGTAGACAGGAAGAACTACTTCCACAAAAATATTATGGTACAACTGAATAGGCAAAATAGTTTATAGTTCATGAACTCCAATGTGTATTTGGTTATTCAAAATTTCTACAAATATTTCCTGAAAGTAAATGAAAGCCTGATACAGTTCTACTTTTAGACTGGTGAATAGTTTAATTGAAATCGTGACTAGGTTGGTCTCATGGGCAGAAGTGACTTTTATTCAGTAGAAACAACTGTGGACTGGTTAGAAAAGCATTGGTCATAACCCACCAAAACTTATATTATTTGTGGCAGTCCAAGACACTGATTGTATTCATTTGCCCTCAAAAAATATGTGTAAAATGTGCATGCCACTTTGTAATATACCCTCTAAGACGTCTCTGTAACCCTGAATCTGTTTTAAAAACATATATCTTTTTGTGTGTAACCACACTAAAACGGATAATCTGCTGCGAGACATTGGTGGGAGAACTCAATGTGGACTGCATGCATCCGTAGGCAAGGTATGGGATTGGAAAAAATCAGCTGTGCTTGGAATGTTATACTGTCAGCTACTTGTTCAAGAGTCATTGCACATAACGGTGCGGTGTCCTCCAGCAAGGCAGGAGGTGAAGCCATGCATTACATCCCTTATTATACAGGTTTATTGATGAAACAGTAACCATGAGTAACTCTGAGACAGCTGAGGTGCAAGGAGAGGCCACTGCCAGGAGAGAGCACTGTCGATATATAGTTCACAATCTACAGCACTTGGGCTAAAACTGATCACTTTTAAAGGAAATGGCACAGAAAACCACAAACACCTCACCACAATTGTGAAGCTGACATGCAAAAGATCACGTGCAGTGTTTCTAAAATTACTTGTGTTTAAGCTGCGGACCTTTAAAACCAGCAGAGACTCAAATTTTGGCGACTTAATAAATGCAACATATGAAATGGTCTAAAATCTTTGTGTTGTGCTTTGTGCAGGCTGTACAGCGGAAAGGTTGGCAAAATGCTGACAAACATTTCTTATGACACTCAACCCTTGCATTTACTTTGCTGTAAATCTGTTAAAAAGAAAAACAGAGAATGAGCTTAACGTACTAAAAAGCTTGTTTTTTCACATGGCAAACGGTGACGTACGAGGATACCATATTTACGTCTATCCTCAAGGTCTGCAACAGCAGCACTGATCAGACACAGCAATACAGTACATCGAGATTCCTCTGAGAGAACAGAGTTCACAGTTTTTATGGCATCAGCAGACCTGCAGGGGCAATGTTACATGCACTTTAACACAGGTCACCAACACCGATTTAGACTTGTAGAGGATCCCCGGTCCCCCTTCTGCCTTTGCTTGCCACATTTAGTATGCTGATCAGGACATACTAAAGACTGCCAAACCAACTGGGGAAAGGGGTTCCTTCTGTAGGCACATGTCCATTACTTCTCTTAAGACTAGTGATCTTACACACCATTTAGTGTAAGTCCTAAAAATCTGCTCCCAAGAGTCTGTGATCTCATCTTAAATTGTCCCTTTGGAGTTCATTAGAACTTGCGTTGTTTAGTAGAGAACCTTTCAAAGAAGACAGACCCAAACTGACCTGAACAGCCAAGGCACTGTTCTGTGGACTCCTGAGTGTCGTATCCAAAGGTTTTCTGATTTTCAACAACGACAGAGGCACCTGTGAGACTGTGAGAGCAGTGCACTACTCAGGGCTGTTTCTCTTTAGTTTTCTTTTCTCATCTCTCGTTATTGGCCTGAATAGTCACCGCCGTATTTTGGGTGTGGAACTTTATTGTTGGGCTATTTTGACACACTGTTTATTATTATGTGTGGTTTGTACCCTTGTGTCATGACTAAGGAAATGTCTTGTACATGCTGAAACAGAGCAACCACAGATTTTAATAAACAAACAGGCCTTGTGCAACAAAGGGGGCAACTGTAACTATTGCATAGAAGGGAAAGGAAAGATTAATTGTTTTTCTTACACTTATGTAATGGCCATAATGTACCGAGTCACATGTATCACATGAGTCAGCCACTTAACAGAATGGTTCTGACTGTGCAATGGCAAACTGTAAAAACGTTCACTTTTCAATTTATGCCAATAACAGCCGCAAGTTTTAAAGGTCAATTGTCAGGATTAACCACATTATCTGCAATACTATCCACTTTGCACTGAAAGATATCTTTAGGACTGACAATGAAATCTGGCTTAGACAATGTATACATGCTTGCAAGTTTTGACCAGCCTCGGGCATTTCTCAGGTTTCACTCGTAACACATTGATTACTGTGAACCTTTATATCTCTGGTGTTATCTGCCTGCAATAGAAAATCAAATGCAAGAGAGTGTAAAACACTATAGTAGGGAACAGGGCCTCATAACATAGCTGAGCAGTGAGACATAGTGAGGGAGACAGGTTTTGCCACACCTGCTTTTGATCCTTTTTCACATTTGGGCAATCATAAAAAAAAAGAGCAAAGTAAAGGATGCCAGATTACAATGTAGGTTGATTTGGAATGTGTTTCTAGAAACAACGCATCAAAGAGGTATTAAGTTTAACCCTTCCGTACGCCTTATTCATTTTCTGATTACTTGCTCTTTGTGCCAAATTGGCATGTTCGGATGAAATTTACAACCTTCAACATTTTAGGCTAATAAAAATTGTGGGATCTTTCTTCAGCTCAGAGATGAACTATATGGACACAAATTCAGTTGAAGCCAGATAATTAGCAATTACACAATATACAGGCCATTTAGTAGAGTAAACAAACAGCTGAGATGCTGCCATAGCTTAACTCCTGTGGACAATGTGAAAGATAGTCAGGTAAAATGCAAATATTGAAAAGATATGATGAGGTAGATGTAAGGTCAAAATAATGCAACAAAATGAAACGTGAGATACGTACAGTATTGTGTCACTGTGTTTGAAGAGGAAAAGTGACACTTTCCACAGCTGAACAAAATTATAATAGTTTCTTTAAAGTCTCCAGAGACTCTGCCAGTCATTTCGACTGGCCTTACCTTCATCGGTCATTTGAAAAAAGTTTACAATAGCAATGTAAACATATCTGGATTTCCTTGTCGACAGAAGTCTCAATGCTTCAAGTTTATAGGACAGTCGTTATAGTCGTTACAGTTGTTAGGCCTTTGCTGCAATTCCCGTTAGGGTCCGCTGCTCTGTCCCGTGCTCCTTTCCCCAGAAACCCTTCAGTGGGGTCACTGTCTTCTGAGTTGCCTTTACTCCTCCCCTGCTGCTCACTCTGCCAGCTGTGCCTGCTGTAGATGTATCCATTCACAGGTCCAGGGTTGCTGAGGCGGTTCCTCTTCATGCACAAGATTTCCTTGAAAGCATACCAGAATTCAGGGCTCCGGCAGTAAATGAGTGGGTTGAAAGCAGAGTTTGCGTAACCTATCCAGTTAAGTACCATAAAGGTGATCGGGCTATTCACCTTCCATAAGGCCTCCACCACGTTTAGCACGAAGAAGGGCAGCCAGCACAGAGTGAAGGTCCCCATGATGATACCCAGAGTCTTCAGAGCTTTGTGTTCCCGAAGGCAAAACTTTGCCTTTTTAAGGCCACGCCCGTTGTTGGCGTCCAAAGATTTAATGTTGCTAATGTCACTGTTGTGAAAACGTCCAACACTTTTGTCAATCTTTTTAAGTTGGCGCCTCGCCTCCTGGAAAACTCGACTGTAGACAAATATCATGATGACCAAAGGGATGTAGAAGGAGATGATAGAGGAAGTGATGGCGTAGGCCTTGTTGGTGTAGAATTCGCAGCAGTCAGTTTGGTTCGTACAGTTTGTAGCTTCAACAGTATCTGCAGTCGACAACTTCATGTGGATGGGCAGGTAAGATATCAGTGCAGCAATCACCCACACCAGCACCACCACAATGCGGGCTTTGCACTTGGTCAACATTGACTGGTAGCGGAAGGGAGAAGTAATGGCCAAATAACGGTCAATGGCTATAACACACAGCGTCTCAATGCTTGCAGTCACACAGAGCACGTCAGTGGCGGTCCAGAAGTCACACCAGAAATTACCAAAGTACCAAGTTTTAGAGATAATTTTACAGGCACCGAAAGGAATCACAATCAGACCCATGACCAGGTCAGCACAGGCAAGCGATGTGATGAAACAGTTGGTAACATTTTGAAGACGCTGAAAGCGTGCAATTGCTGTTATGACCAGGATGTTGCCAAAGACAATAGCCAAAACTAATAAGGACAAGAACATGCCCAGCAGGATCATTACTGGGGCACTGAAACCTTCATCAGTCCTCGCTGGATTTGCGGATGAATTCATTGCAGTCATGTTGGGGTACTCTGAGGAGGTTGTGCTTCCCATCTGAAGAGACCACATGTGGACAAAACACACACACACACACACACACGCGCGCGCGCACACACACACACATAGAAGCAAATTTTACAAATCAATTTTAAAACTCTGCCTCATTGGAACAGAAGAAGAAAAACTCTTCACAGAAATTATACATGCATTTAAATTTAGCACTAACCAAAAGAAAGGAGACCAAAGCTTACAGCTCCAACACCACAAAACAAACTCACTATATATCCTGTTAAGTCTCAAGCAAGCTTTAAAACATGCTAAACAAGCCAGGCAAAAACAAAAGTACAAACCTCCACAGGTAGCAGTTGTGTTTCCGGGCTCCCATACAAGGCAAAATGTCACTGTTTGGATAGTTCCCGTAAAGCAGTGAGTATCACATGTCCCAACTACTGACTGCTTTACTTGAGCTACGTGTGTGTCTCACTCACTCAGTCTCTCAGCTGAGCAGTGTTTCTTCTAATGTGTCTCCCAGGCTATTTGTCAGAGCCCTTATAACATGCAGTGATGACATCATGGTCAGTGCTGAGCCAATCAGACAGCCAGCCTGTGGAGGGTGCTCAGAGCTCTCGAGAGTTTGAACACACTGTCCCTGCAATTGCTTTTGCAGGGCTGCATGAGGCAAAGGCTCAAGGAAGCAACAACTCTTAAGATTTAGCTTTTTTTTAAGTGTGTGAAATTAATTTTAGAAGGTGTGCATTCTGCTTAAAATTAAGTTCTGCTTGAAGTTAAACAACACAAAACTATTTGGAGGTATGGAGGTAATGGGTAAGAGCTGCTTTACAGATCTTACCTATTACTCATATTTCATATTGAAAACAGGTTTTTTTTGTTTGCTTTTTTTTTTTTTACATCTTTACAATGTCATTGTAATGTTTTAATGCTGTGCTATGAAATCTATTTTGATATATTTTACTTGTTTAATGTAACAATGTATATTACACACACAAATATTTCTAGTCTAAGTAGGGTGAAAAGCCTGCACTGCCAGTGCAGTCTGTTAGACAGGGACAAGCTGTCGCGCTATACTTTATCAAGATCCAAAAATGCTTTTAGGATTCAGGACAAATTTGCATTCGTGTATTGACAGAACATCTGAGCAACTCATTAAAACATAGCTACTCACTGGAGGGTTTGTTTTTGCATGTGTATCTGAAATACTATTCAAATTTTGACTCAAAATGAACTTTGTTATCTGTGCTTCAACCAAGAAAATACAGGCGACAGTGTCAGAGCTATAGCCATGCCTGTGGCAGATGAGAAAGGTGCAGAGCTGATTAACCACAGTGGAATGTTTTTTCTGTACATGCCTCGGTCGTGCTGGCAGTGAGTCAGCAGGATGTTTGACCACTTTTGTTACCAGTATGTATTGATATTTCTGTCGTTTTTTTTTCAGTTTGAGCATGAGAATTATTTTTTATTTTTACTTTTTATGAGCATCAAGTTTAGTTCTTATTTATTTAAATTACATTCATGGGTACAGAGCGCCTGAGAAACCCTAGAAGAAACTCAATTTGTTCCCACATTTCAGTTATTAGAGGCCACAAGATACAATTTGTTCCCATGTTTTTGTACATTTGTGATAAGCAGCTGGAAAGATATTCAAAAGTTATAATATGTCTTGATATGTTTAGGCAGCTGTGAGACAAGTGCACAGGGACCGTCTAGAAAGTTCAACATCAGTACTACAACAATACTCAGTAACTTCACTCTAACACTGTTCACTCATTAAGGCTCACCTGCTGGTTACACTACAACAAAAAGGGGGAAAAGGGGACTTTTTAAAAATATATATACAATAACTTCACTTCTATAGAATGTATTGTATATGTGTGAAACAGGTTACAACAGGTTAGTTAGTAAAAATGACAATTTCACCTAGATTTGGTTCTGCTGTGGGACCTCCCCTCCATTCTACATGCATACTTGGAAAGCCAAACATATGAGGAAACACACCTTCCTGCCCTTTCATGTACATACACGGAAAGCCTGAGGGAGGGAAAGTGGCAGTAAAAAAAAAAAAACACCAAGAAAATATTACTATATATTTAGGCTATATTTCAAGTAATATAAGTAACATAGCAAACAAGGTTAGAGTGTGCTAGCAGCTACAGTATAGCATATGTACAAAGGAACTAAGACAACACAACAAAAAAGAAAGTGGTGGTTATTTGGCCATGCAATGGGCACTGTGCCTTCAGCCTACATCGATTAGTCTCAACACTGAAAATGCCGACAGTTGACATAAATAACACTGATTGTTAAAATGCAATATTCTGCTACAACCTGGCCTTTATGTTAATTTGACGCGTGCAACTCACCCAAGTATTGTTGCAGACCAAAGATTGCCGCTACATTACAACATCACTTGCCCATATCAGTGACCAGCATGCTGACAGCGTGTCACGCCACACTGCAAAAACTGCTTAGAAACACCTAGAACTCGAGGAACCTCTCAGAGCCCTGGGCATTGACCTAGCTCAATTTTGGGCTTGCTGTTTAAACTTTGTGGCAGATAAGTGAAAGAACTAACAAAGACTCATTAAAAACGATATAAAGGTAGCATTTGTTTTCATAGATAGTGAGAAACAGCAATCTCCAGTGTATACTGTGATAGTACACGATAGCACACTTCAGTGATTCAGGCAATGACTGAATTTTGGGCAACATCCACAGTGCCGGCTGCTTAGGTGGAAATGCTCTGGCAAATGGTTTCTTCTGCTTCTGCTTCAGTTTGCTGGTGCTGCGAATCATGATAATGATGATCGACACAGAACACATTAGAGTAAATGAAGCGTGCAAATTGACAGCCTGGTGGTACTCGTGAGACTGAGAGGAAGTAGCAATGGCAGAAAAGGTAAAAAGCATAAATACCACACCACATATGAAGTTTTGTCAGTGGCATGCTCAAATATAATCAAAGGGAGACCAGTGATGAGTGAAGTGATTTTGGTGATGCTACTATGTAGGAATGAAATTATGTGTACTTGCTCCTGGCAAGTGGCGCACACTGTTAACCAGGCTCAGAAGACGGCACAGTTTGATGAAAATTAGGCTGCTTGTTGTCTCCATTACAGCAGTGGAAATGAGGCATAGCTCGTGCTTTTGTCAGAGTGTCATTTTTTGAGTTACAGGTCTGACATTTCAAATCCCAGGTCGAGGTAAGTGTGTCTCAGTTCTCTGTGGGTGCTTTCAACTGTGTACAGGTCAACACTAAGCTTACAAAGGGAAGTGATGATAGTTTCCAGAGCTCTAATCTTCAAAGAATGCAGACACCAAAGGCACTGTACTTCCTCTGTGCACTTCCCAGGGAGCTCTGACAAATGCCCATATGACTGATGATCCAAGAAAAAAATCCAAGCAGTCAATCCATATGCACAAATCCAATTTTCAGCATTTACACAGACGTCTTAGTGCTTATTTATACAAATGTGATTTTCTGTGTCCCACTTTTTAAACAAAAAACAGTTCAGAGACATGCTGCTGCTTTTAACCATGGTCTCTCCTAACTAATTTGAACTTTGTTGCTCAGAGCGAATGCCCTTCCATCTAACTTTCAGGCCCTCTGTTTTCTTACATACAGAATGTTGTCCACATGCGACTTTGCATGGCAGATTTCCATTAAAGTCAATACACATCCTCCTAGAATTCCTTTAAATGTTTTAATGGCCCTTTAACCTATTTTTTTTTTTTAGTAGTACTTCCATGTGTGCCTTAAAAAGAGGAAAAATATAAACATACATTGCTATTAAATCAAAAGTGCACTCCTTTGGCTTTCCTATTGCATATCCAGGTGAAAATAAAAACAGTGTCATGAAATAGTCCCAGCTCAATTTACTCATTTGATTTTGGTAACTCCCATGGCCTTATCTCTCACACAACATGCATGACAAACCCATCACGTTTAACCTCACTGCAGATAAGTCAGTATATTATCAGCACCTTGCAACAGTACGATTGTAGGTTATAATATACACCACAGACTTTAAATTCTTGGTGTGTGTGTGTGTGTGTGTGTGTGTGTGTGTGTGTGTGTGTGTGTGTGTGTGTGTGTGTGTGTGTGTGTGTGTGTGTGTGTGTGAGTTGTTTTGAGGAGCATCTGAACAGACTTTCTATTCATCTTTTAATTTAGAAAACAGATTTTTAAATAATATAAAGAAATCTTTATGTTGATTGGCTGGCCAGCTGCAGCTGTCTGTGAGTGTTGGTTTTAGGCCTTGAACTCATTTGTAATTCTAGGCCTACATGGATTACCTCCTCAGTGTACTACTGTTCAACTTCACAATGATTTAGCTTAAAGATGCAGTACAGTGGCCTACACTAATTGTAAATGTAATTTCTGTCCTGTATTCTGTTTTGGAAAGTGTATTCCAGTTTTGGATTAATCACAACTGGTTTCCTCGGTGTGTGACATCTGTTTTCCTGTATCCTGTCACTCCCAGCCAGAACCGGTTCATATTTGGATAACCTTTCAACTGTCTTGGATCCTGTCTACACTTGGATATTATGCATTGCTCAATTCAGTCAAAACACTGTCACATTAAATCTATCTTTTCTGCTCCCCGTCTCCTTTACGATTCCTACTCTTCTTCATAGAAAGTTGGGATGTTGACCTGATGGCCCAACAACTTAATCCCCCAACCCACACCACTATATTTTTTTCCTGTAACCTGTGCAGAAGAATACATGGAGCTATTATTAGGGAAATGATTCAGGAACACAGTAGGAAATGAGAGGACCTATATTCTCTTTGTTTTCTTAAATGTCAAGTGGATTTGTACAGTTCAAACTTCAAATAACCTAAATGAACCACTAAAGCTTACACAGTTACTGAAAGTTAGAAGATAAGATGCCACTGTTATGTGATTGCATTTATTTTATTTTACAGTAAACAACAACAAAAAGAAAATTACTAAAAATGGGGCAAAATTAGTGTTGGATAAATAATACAACATCGTAACAAAGCAAACCTCCAAAACAAACAAAAGGTGTTATAAGAGAAATACCTATATCTGGTCCCAAAATGTGACTGGGATATTAATATGAGTAAAGCTGGGTTTTATTTTTGTAGATAGTTAAGACAGCTCTCATTAATTATCATTATTATTTACAATTTTATACATACAGTACAGTTTTATCTGCTGATGAGATGTAGTGGAGTATGGGTAGAAAACTGTAGTTAAGGATGGTACGTGAGTAAATGTACTCTTCACTCAGCAGTCGTGTCTAATCTATTCAGTCTTTCTCTCATTCAAGGAATCACTGGTCAGTCAATCGTATCCTTAATCACTGAAACAAAGACTTGCCACCTGGGATTAATTGCAAGCACGGAACACTAATTGTTTCTCTGCTAAGACCCCGAGGGATCTGTGAACGAGTTTCACCCAACAACAAATGTACGTATGAGCAAGACCAAAACCTCAATGCTGTGTGCACAATTATAGCACCAGTTCTTGTTGGAAATGGAAAGTTTCCAGGTTTCCACGTGCAAAATTGACACGCACTCCAGGCTGTTTTGCATGTAAACAGAAAGTCGAGCCGCAACAGTTTTTTTTTTTTTTTTTTTAATATTTAAAGTGGGTCAAACCATATGTGGACTAAGCAGCTCGTGACTGTATGTACAAATAACTGCTCAGTTAGTTTTGGAATAATAAAGATTCAAAGGTGCTCGGGATGTACAAAAAGACAAGAAATGTTCTAATGGGTTCCAATCAATGCAACACATATTACTGTGTCACATTTCAGTGTGTGCACATAATTTTAAAATGTGCGAGGGTTGAATTTGTTTCCCCTGCACCTGCATTGCACCAACACAATTTAACACTTTCCAGCATGCCAGCTGAATTCTAATTCTAATATCTAAGGAAAGGTAAACTGGAGAGAGGAAGTCTTCCTTCGCTTGGCAGAGAAATTGACAGCCTCATGGGAGTCACTTTTTTGTCTGTCTCATTGATTGGAAGCGTACAAAGAGAAGGGCGAATTAGACTCTTGTTTGAGCAGGTTAAAGGTTGAATGCTGTGATGACCTAATGACCTATTGGTTTACTGAAACATGCTGCTGGAAAACAGGGCATCTGTGAAAGGGCTTTCAGCAGTAGTAGTATATATTTGGTAGTCAAGGCTGAGCTAAAATGTTACCTTTATCTAAAACTATGGGAAGAAAAGCAATATGCTGTTGTCTTCATCAGAGTTTATTTAGTGTGTCTTTGGTACCAGGGTGGACCTCTAGCTGGCACAGAGTGGGACTTTTAATCTTTGTTTAGAAAGCACCAAGGATTCTACCTTTAACTAATAAATACTTAATATTAATAAATATTTAAAAAATCAATTTTCAGCTCGTTCAGTCATTTTTTTTATAATCTGAGCTGATGCTGCCATTTAAGTCATGAAAGTAAATAGAAACATAAATAATTGAAAAACAACATTTTTCCCCAATTATTTTGGCAGATTGGGATTAGAGGTGTCTGACGCCCAATTGTGTGGCTTTCCAATAATATTAGCTGTCTATGTGAATCTTTTAATCCCTGTTTGTATTCCCACCTAAATATTTTAGTCCTTAAATACTTAAAGCTCGCTTTCATGTATTCTCACTTTCATACAGTGTGTTCTTTGCTCTTACTTATCGCTGTACGAAGTAATGGACTTCTCATTTCTACTCCACTTGGAATGTTTGAGTACAATTTGCCTTCATTTGCTTTACTAATTTAAGAACTTTTATATTTCCAAGACTGCACAAATTTGCAAACTGAGACTAGTGGGAATAGGGCTGACCCATGGAATCACAGTCCTTTTGTTCTCCCAATGTCTACAGTGATTAATGTGTGAATAAACAGGCTGGAGGCAGATTTCTTTCTCTTTGCCACTTAAGGAAGCAACTTTTCTGTACCACCTTCAAACTTCTCTCACAGTGATTAATTGGAGAGAACAGTCAACTTTTAACTCTTTCAATACCAAGTGAGAACGAGATGTGAGCTACCGAAATACCTCTGGCTTTGTTTCTCACTGTAAATTTGGCAGATCTCCCACATGTATAAATAGCTGTAGCCTGGTATGCCGTGATTTGGGAGAATATTGACAAGTTGTGTCTACAGTGAAATGGTGAGGGAGAGGCAGAGCATACCAGCAGTGATATTTATCTTCATGTTCTCAGGATAAAACTAATAAAGAGAAAGGCTTTCCACTCCTTTGCAGTCTGCAAACTACAAACTGTTGAATGGAATCACAACACAAACTCAATAATGTATCACTCATTTATCACTCTGTTAGAATGTACCACCCATCTGTCCGACTCTGGCACACACACACACACACATACACACACACACACACACACACGCAAAGGACTGGGTTGGTATTTTTGGTAGAATATGAGACATGGTGTGAGTTAAGATGCTGCCATCAAGCAGCCCCTCCCCCTGTCGCTCTACTGTTTACAGCCTCAGATGATTAAAACTGGATGCCAGCTGGCCACAACAATGTCAGGCGTAGTGACAGCTGAAAAAGCCACATTTAAATTGAAGTTGCGAGATTTCATAACACCTCTGCACATGACCAGTCATCATCTTTTGATGCTACTAATGCATGCGTGTGTCCGTCTCTCTGTGCCATGCGGTAAGAAACATTAGGCTGCATTTTTGCTTGACACGTCTTACGTCTGATAATATGTGAGCCTGCACGAGATCTGCAGAGACATTTCATACACTTTAGGCTAACCTTTTGTCACAGTGATATGGGCTGCTTCTTCGTCAGTAAGATACACAGAATCAGAGGCCTGTGTATCAGCAGAGCCCGCTATCAGAATCAACCCTGCAGAGCTAATCTTGGAGCTGCATGTGGGACAATGTCACAAACAGACTGAACCCTGCTGACCTAAAACCCATCTGAAGAACACCTTAAAATGAAAGCAACTAAAGACTACGTGCCTCAGTTGTGAACGGAACATTTAGTTCATGGCGCTTTGTTTTGCCATGATGTTTGAGCACATTTTACAGTATACTGCAGGTTATTTCACTGTTATGCTTTTCTGGAAACAATTACAGTCCAGTAGAGGCTCGTGTCTGCTGTGATCCAAAAAGCAGATGGAGTCTGGATCAGACGACGCATGAAAAAACCTCATTGTTCATTTTCAGAATCCATCAAAATGTACCTGTATACTTTTCTATTTTTTTTTTTGGTTTAATATTTATTGAAGGCTGTAACTGACTGAATGAGGAAATAATAAAATAAATAAAGAGCAAAAAGATATGACATGCATGCACAGTTATGTATCTTTAATGAAACTTTAATGTCTTTTTTTTTTCAGTGGCATGCTATATGACCTTGCAAAATGACCACAAACTCCAGGCAACTCACTTATGTCATTCAAAGAGAAATGTGTCAAAAGAAGCCTGACGTTCATAACAAATGTGACATTAATAGAAGGGGAACAAATATTTTAACAGTGACACAAATCTCTAGAGTAACTGGCATGCTGTTAGTAACAATTAAATCACTAGAAAAGATAAGAAAAGAGGCATTTTACATAAAAGTTTACTTTAACTGAAGAAGGAAATGGTATTTGAGGTGTAGTATCATCTGAGCTGTTAAGGAAAAAACAAACCATACATTTAAGCTGCTCAACATAATTCCATTCATACCCTCTTATCCCCGAGGGCCACGAGGTGCTGGAGCCCATCCCAGAGATAGGCAACCACTCAGGCTCACATTCACACCTCCAGGCACTACGTGGTCAAACCTGTTAAGGCTAAACCTGCAGGTTTTTCAGTTCTGGGAGGAATGCGCAGTGCCCAGAGAAAACTGGACATATTGTACAAACTCTGCACAAATGCCTTGCAGCACACTGGCTGAAGCCTTCTTGTGTTCATAGATAAAGTCAGCTGCAGTAGTGGGAGCTTTGGACATGCAAACACAGATGTTTTGGATTAGCCACAGCGCTGTGCACACTGAAACTGCTCGTTCAAGAACAGCCAAATCTAAATTAGATTTACTAATCAGATTTAAGAAGTTGCACTAAAAAACTGTTCACAGATAGCTTCATTCTTTACATTCAAAGCTCCAAAAGCTGAAATATATATATATATATCAAAAGATGGCATGCCAACAGCAGTCAATAAAAATAACCATGGGGGTCAGCAATGGCTCCCAATAAGGAGAACAATTATGTAATAAGTTTCCCTTCTAACAGATATTGTCTCATCTCTGCTGCTTTGCTTTTTTTTTTTTTTTTTTGGATTTATGCTTCTATCATGAAATATGCTCTTAGTCTCCACACATCTAAATAGGCAGAAAATTGTTAATTAACATTTATTTGGAGCTTGACTTTAGTAACAGAAGTTAGCCACATAATGGGGAAGCGTTTACTTCCCTCTTGCACTTCACCGTTGCAGTATGGCACCAGTGTGGAAAGATATTTTACATATGGCAGAAAAACATGACTGAAAACATACAAAGAGACCATGCACACATGCTGCATTGTTGATAGGGTAGCTTCACTTCACCTTCCGCTTGAGATCTGCAACACATGCACAGGCACAAACTGGTAAACAGATGCACACACAGGGTCTACACAAAGACACTCCAGTGTGCTCACGAATGTGCTGTGTAATGCTTTTTTTTTTTTTTTTTCTTGTTTGATATTTCAAACATAGTTGAGTTTTGCATTTCAAAATATTTTTCACTAATATTAATGGAAAAACTCAGTTTATAGCTAGAAAAATATCTCTGGGGGAGTCTGATCAATTGCAGCTGCTGAAAAGTGAAAAAATAAAACACATGAAAAGAACAGAACAGAACGAGATATATTTTTTTCATCTTTCAAAATCTCAAGACTCACTGCACTACTACAGATTAAGATCAGTGCTAATGTTTCCTGTTGCCTTTGAGGGGATTTCCTCATGACTGAAAGTGTTACAGAGATAGTACTTGACCTGGCACTGCACACTGCAATGATGCCGCACAGTATTGTTTTTGTTTTTGTTTTTTTACTTTACACAGCAAAAGCAAAATTTCAGCAAAAGTTTGCCATCATCTCATAAACATATGGAAAAAAACTAAAATCAAAATATCACCATTAGGTTATTTGTGGAAGCTGCATATTAAAACCCATAAATATATTTTTCTAACCATCTGCCTCCACCCTAGCAGTTGAACTCAGTCATAAATACCAGGATGTTCTTAATTTTCTAGGGGTAAAGTTGAACAAAGTCTAACATTGATGTGAAGTGAACATTTTCTCACTTGGCATTTATTTATTTATGCTCTGCTATAACCACTCAGTATAATGACCGGTCAGATTCAGTCTGTTTTCTGCGTGTGGCTCAGAATAATCCATCTGGGTATCACGTTACTGCGTGCATTCTAGTAACGTGATGCAAGAAAAAAGTGCTGTTGTCACAACACATCTGCTGTTGCTATTTGTGCATCTTGTGATATTTATTCAACAGATCTGAGTGAGAATGACATCTTGGTATTGTTTCTGCAGTGCTCACTGTTTATGCTTTGCTGACTGCATATTGCATATTAGATGCTTAGATACTCCTGATGTAAGTGAACAGGTTACTTCCTCACTCAGAGTAGCCATGAGAGGATTTTTCTTAGACTGCATATAAAAATGGTTTGTTAAGTAATATTTAAAGCCATATTTGGAAGAGATGATGGCGTGCTAAGTTGTCAGCTAATGCTAGCAACCTTGGTTTACAAGGTGCATCCATAGAGGTGCTAATTAGTACGTCATATACAAACAAAAATATAGAATGGAATATCATTCACCAAAAACAGGCTTCTTAGACAAGTTGTGCAATTCACTGCATTGGTCAATTAACCTTTCCAAAAGGCACAAACACCATAAACAAAAGGTCCTGTTCAGCGACTCAAATGTGCAGTGGTGCAGCTTTCCAGACAGCTGCCGGCTACAGCTCCTGTACTGGAATCCTTGTGTTACCTGAATAAAGTTAAGGTTAGGAGAGGGAAAAAAGATTAGGAGAGGGGATTTAACCATAAAGAACAAAAGCCTGTTTGTGTACCAGGCTCTAAACATGCAAATTATTCAATCTCATGTGGCCACTTGAAGAACTGCAGTTTTTGGCATTTCCCCACTGGCTTCATTTCTGCGCTCCTTAGATTGCCCATTGGGACTGTGTAGAGAAGCCAGTAAATTTTGTCTCACTTCATCTGTTCTGCCATGGTAATTGATATAAATGTAACTTAGCTGTTCTCCCAGGGATGAACCTCTGTTATCTTTGCCTAAGAATGATGGGACAAGCTTGCAGGATGAGGCTAATTGGAGGCCATTATCACAGGAATGACTCTATGGCACAAAACCACAGGCTTGCAAATATACAAAATCACAGGTTGAAGTAGAAAGAGCTTTTGTCCATTTCATTTTTTAACATAAGAAAGTGCAGCTGCCCTCCTGGTAAATTTATGCTACCAGTCACATGACTTTTAAACTTCCCTAACAAACACACAGAGTCCAACACACACACACACACAGAGAGAGAGAGAGAGAGAGAGATAGAAGAAAGTCAGTGAGTTTATTTTTCTACAATCTGGCTCAAAAAAGACAGTTTGGACCACAATGATAGACGCATGGCTTTTAAAAGTGATACTTTATACGTGACAGACAAGGTGAAAGCCACCAATGTCAAAATATTCTTGTTAGACCATATTGTCACTGAGCTTTTAGTCAACATTAATGGCAAAACTGATGAAGTTTTGATTTTTCTGTAAAAATGTCAAGCCAAAGGCAAGGACAGTGAAGCTTGTATATCACCTGTGACCCATTTCACTATCAAAAGGACAAAGGCAGAAGATAAATCTTACAAGCACAGTATAAACCCAGGGAAACGTCTGTTCACTTACAATGGTACTATCTTACCTTACATTATTTTAACAATTATACACTATTAATTTATCATTTTAAAAAAATGAATATTATACAGTTTATGTGTCTGCAGCTTTCCAAGACTACTTGTCTAGAAAAACATTTTTGTGTTCTCACAACCACATTTAGCAATTCAAAATGCCCACATCAGGTAATTATTTGTTGAAATTAAATATGCACATGATTTTTGGTAACATTTTACAATAACCAAGTTATTGTAAAATAGCCACTTCATTAGTTTGCTAATACTGGGTTGGACCCCCTTTGCTTTCAGAACTGCCTTAATTCTTCATCAAGGTGCTGGAAGCATTCCTCAGAGATTTTGGTCCATATTGACACGATAGCATCACACAGTTGCTGCAGATTTGTCAGCTGCACATCCACGATGCTAATCTCCACCACTTCCCAAAGTGGACTGAGATCTGGTGACTGTGGAAGCCATTTGAGTACAGTGGACTCATTGTGGTGTTCAGTTTGATTTGATTTGAGCTTTGTGACATGGCACTTTGTCCTTGTATCACCCTCAACCAAGGATACAAGCCTTCTGACACAAGGCAGGGTGGATCTGTACTTTCATGTTGTTTACGCTCAATTCTGATCACACCATCCAAAAGTCACAGCACAAGGTGCTCTTTTTCCAATCTTCTGTTATCCAATTTTTGTGAGCCAAAATGTAACCTCGGTTTCTTTGTTCTTAGCTGACAGGAGAGGCACCGTGTGTGGTCTTCTGCTGCTGTTGTCAGTCTGTTTCAAGGTTTGACAAGCTGTGTATACAGAGATGGTCTTCTGTATACCTTCTTTGTAACCAGTGGTTATTTTAGTTACTGTTGCCCTCCTGTAAGTTCAAACCAGGCTGGCCGATCTCTTCCGACCTCTGCCATCAACAAGGCATTTTTGCCCAGAGAACTGCTGCTCACTGGATATTTTCTTTTTTCAGACCATTCTCTGTAAACCCTAGAGATGGTTGTGTGGGAAAATCCCAGTAGCTCAACAGTTTCTGAAATACTCAGACCAGCCCATCTGGCACCAACAACCATGCCGCATTCAATTTCACTTAAATCCCCTTTCTTCCTCATTGAGATGCGTGATTTGAACTTAACCAAGTCATCACCACCATGCAGTTGAACACATGTACATGTACCTGAAAAAAGTGGTCAGGGAATGTATGTTAGTACTGATGGAAATGTGATAATTAGCACTAATTTAAGATGGTGGACATCTCCTTAATCTTTTCAGGTACAGCATTTGTATCTGGCATTTTGGTCTCATAAGCCAAAGTACTAAACTTTTTTCATAACTTAATTTCATAAAATAATTGAAATAGTGCAAACAGACTGATATTACCACCCACAGAGCCACTGTGCCAGCCTACAGTAGTTAATGAAAAAAATTAAAACACATCAAATGCAATGCAAGTCTGATGGTCAGAATTTGTAATATCACATTTAATTTTTACATAAACCCACATTTCAAGGTTCAGTGTAGTGTACAGTTTGATCTTACCTATGATACTAGTTTCATTTTTTTTTTATTGTGCCTGGTAAAACAGACTTTAGTATTGATTTTTTTTTCTCCCAAAAAGAGCATTTCTTCTTTCTAAAGGGTAAGAAAGGAAGTATTGACTACTAATCTTAGCCTGGTAAACCATGACAGTGGGAGGTGTCCTTTATTTTTTTCTGCATTGCCTTCACTTCTGGTTCCTCTTTTCTGCTGCCAGAAAACACAGTGTTCAACACTTATCAGAGGAAGAAGCAAATTCAAGTTGCGTAACTAATGAATACCAAGAATGAGGTCAGTGACCTGTTGCTGTATCTCAGTCGGTGTCGGTCACCCCATGTTTTGCTGAACATTGTAAATGTAAATTCAAAGCTTGGTCTTGTTATAAATAGCACAGTGTGTATTAGTTCTATTTTTCTGTGTCTTGAATATTTTTGTTGGGAATACAGGGCCGTCCCCACGGCATCAGCACAGTCTGAACTGAGTCTGTTTGAAGGCTAACATCTGGACTATGTCCTCATTAATAATCTTATTGAATATGTAATAAATTGCAGTGAGGTCAACAATATTTAATACCATGCTCGTGTAGCATTTAAAACACCTACTTGTTACACAAGGACATTTGGGCAAAACTAACACGCAGCCTTGTAGTCGGCACACATTCATAAGGCTGATTTTATATTCAAATAAAACATGTGTCTGAGCGTACATCACAAAGTTTTCACAACTTCAGTATCCCGCAGCTTTTCATAGTCTTCCCACAGGTTGGATGAAAGAAGTCCCCATAAACAAGAATGAAACAAAGACCTTTAATCCTTTATTACCGCCACAGTCACTTCTCCAGTGTCTTCTTCTTTCGAAGGCAGAACGTCACCACTTCAGTACTGACAGACCCTGTCACTGATTCCTTTGCGTAAGCCTCAGTTATTTGTCTCTGCAACCTTGCAATTTTCCATGACTGTTTATTCTCTGACCAGGAAACTAGTCGGTGTAATGCTCCCTGGCATTAGAAAATAGAACAGAAGATCTTGGAAACTCTTGACTCTGGGGTGGTGCCACATTTGTGGATGTCAGAAATACAAAGACAGATGGAGAGAGATGACTGAAGAGACTTAAGCCTCATGTTAGGTGTCAGGAGACAAGAGATATGAATACAAGGGAATGTTTGTCCATTGCCCCTTGGGGAAAGAGTTGAAGAACTGTTGCACCCCTTCAAGCCTTATTTAATCATTTTATTGTTTTGTTCTCTGTCATAGAGTCTCATCTGACAGCCCAGCAGCCACAGCATTTTCCTTGTTTGGGGAGAGATAGAGCACACTCAGAGGCACGCATTAAACTCTAGCTGTAGCCAAAATTCTGGGTAATTGGAAACTTCATTTAGCTGGAAAGTGATGCACAACAGTCATGTGTTCAGCAGTTGTAAATATTCACACATGGCCATGCATCTGCCAAGACAAATGTTGTAAATCCTCCCCAAGGATCACAGCTAGCTACTAATGTTAGCTTTGGTGAGGAGAAAGGTGTTGGAGCAATGCATTAATAAGAACCCCAAAATGCATTTGTGACTCTGTTACAAGCAAGCTAAAGAAGCAGGCAACACTGGTATATATGTTTACTTCATTGCATATAAAATGCAGTATGCTTCGCAGATAATATTTAAGAAAAAAAACGCATTTTTTTATTTGGATGGGTGGATAAAAAACTGGTATTACTGCATCTCTCAGTAAAATGTAGTTTGGTACTAAAGAATGTTCTCCACAGCTAATTTTCTATTTATTAAACATCATTAAAATTTTAAATCACTGTTCAGTCTAAACAAGGACTTCAAATAAGGTGATTTCTTCTCTTTTGGAAAAAATTCTACATTAAAACTGACTGTAGACACTCAACCGTTTCAGGTTTGATGCATGGGTTTGATTGCATGAAGCTAATCTCCCAGAAATATATCACATGTAAAAATATCAATAGTCCTTTGCATCATGTCCCACCCACTCAAATAATACCCTGCATCCAAGTTATTTGCAAGCGAGTGATGAGTTGACAGTGGGGGAAAAAAAACTGACAAAGAAGATGTACTGCCTAATGAATGACAGGCACAAACTGTAGTGTGTGCTTTTGTTAGAGCTGTGGATATATATTCATTATATATTCATCAGTATGTTCATTGTATGCTGGTTGTTGCAGCCATTTGCTCAAATTATGAGAGAGAGACTTTTGGAGATTCTATAATGAACCTGGTATGCTTATCAGTCATCAGGCACATTATGGCTCCTTCTATCTCAGGTATTGTGTAACTTGGCCTTATAGTGGGTGCCTTAGGTTTATGTGTTCCAGAAAAGATTATTAAATATGATGCTCTCTAATGATGATGAAGGATAAATGTTTTTATGACTGCTACTGACTGTAGCATGTTCCAAGGCACTCAAAAGCGAGATGAAAAGCCAGCTCTTTGGGACAAGATAGGCAATTTGATGATAATGGTGTGCACTTTCATGCAGTTTCTTCTCTGAGGCATTTGTAGCGCTGCAAACCCACTCATAAAGGGACAGACAGTTAAAGGACAAAAAGGTAAACCAGTACTGTCACGACGAGTTAGAGAAATTTGAACCCCAATTCTGTTGGAGAAGCTTTAGGGGAGATTGCTTTAAAAGGCTGTTCAGCCATTTGACGAGCATATACTGGAATGTATGTGCACCAAAAGACTGCTTTTTTTTAAAGGGCAGCATGTTCCACTTTGTCTCCAAATCCCTGATCTCCGAGTAACCAGCGCTGATGCCCGGGGAAATGTGTGGCCTCTACATTTTGGTATTACAATAAGAAACTAATTTACATGACGACAAATCACTGTGCAGTTACTACAGGCAAGGCCAAACAAACAAACTAAGTAATTATGCATAGCTCTGCTTTGATTTGCTTTACATAGATCTTGACCTGAAGAGATTAGGACTAAAGTTCAGCCTGGTCTTGCAAGGAACAGAGAAGCCGCACAGTTACACTGTGCTGATGTGATCGATACGGCTCTATGAGACACGGCTTTAATACGAATGTGTGCATCAGACACCTTGGCCTTTTATCCTCCCTTCTTCTTCATCTGTCCTCATTACAAAAACTGCCTGCATGACTCAGGCCTTTTTGCTGATTGGTTAGAGCATCGATGTTAATCGCACAATTAATGACCACAAGAGCTGTTTTACAAATGAGCAGGTACTCTTTAAGATTTATTAACAGTCAGATGTGTTTGTGTTAGTTACTGTAGTTGTTAACAGGATTATGTTCACACATGAGAATTGGAGAAAAAGGGAAGGAAGGTAATGGGAGACTAGCTTTTTTGTGTGTGCCTTTTCTTCATGCCTTTTGGGTTTCCTTTTTCATGTCTTCCTGTGTGTGTTCCACATCTTTCTTTAACTTACTTCCTCTTGTGTTGTAAAGGTTATTTACTTTGCTTGACATGTGTTTTTACTTCATGTTTTTTTGTTTGGCTTTTTTTTTTTTTTGCTTTCCTGCCTTCGTTATTGCCTGCTCTGGCCTGATTGTGTTTGCGTCTTCCTTGTTACCCTACTCGCCCATGTGGGTATTTAATTAGTGTGTTTTAGTTGTCCACCTCCTGTTCTGTGTCTTTCTTGCCTGCTCTCTCATGTCTGTCTCACAGTCTGCCTGTCTTCCCTGAGTTATGGCTTTCATTTATTGCCTTTTTTGGACTGTATTATTTTACCTGTTTGGATTCCCTCAGTTGAAGTTCTGTTGGATTTTCCTGTTTCTTCCCTTCTGTTACTCTTCCAGCCAACTTGTCTCCTTTGTATCAGCATCTGGGTCAATTTTTTAAACTTTACCCTAATTTCTAACAGTAAAAACAGAGGCCTGCTGGCAAATTCCCGGCCAATTTGCCTTTCTTCTTGCAGGGATTTTAATTTCACCTTTTGTGAGGAGACAGACTGCCTGCCTTTGCTAGAGGGAGGTGGAAATTGACACTCATGTCTCTCCAGTTCCTGCTCCAGCATCCACATAAGTTTGTGACCCTGGACTTCAGCACGGCTCTGCTCCTGAGTCTGCACCTAATGTAGTCAACATCAAGCCAAAGCTTCTTTCTCTGTTTGTGTTTATCCGGTTAGGGTCCAGCTGCTTGAATTTTTCTGCCTTCTGTCCATCCCACATCCTCCCTGAATTCAAGTATTCAGTTGGCCTACTTTCAAGAGTTTGCCCTCACTGCTGGGCTCCTGACCAAACTCAAGAAGGGTTCTCCTCCTGTCCTGTTCTGGCAGATCTTTATCTTTCAGATAAAGCTCTTCACCCGTCTACCCTGACCCTGCGCTCTCCAGTCCAAATTTATAACATTTCAGGTTGTATAAACTAGAATTTATACATCCACAGTTGTATTTATAAACTCTGCTTTGTAAGTTTATACATTCAGTATAACAGCTTCAATGTATATACATAAGCAGGAAGGCAAAACAGGAAATGTGTCTGAGTTTGGGAGTTTTAAGACTACATGGTTAGTAGTAGTAAAAAGCATGAAAATATCTGAACACATCAGCGTGTCATAACTTTAACCATATTACTGATAGCATTATGATTGGAAGGCCCCAACGTGGGAGTCAATAGGAGCATTACCTCCAAGATGATGAATGAAAACAATTAATGATCATGGAGTTTCAGAAAACAACGACACCATGATCATCGCCATCTAACAGGATACAAGTGGTATTCAACATGTGCGGCAAAGCGATGTTTCAAGCTATCACATCAATTGATATTTCACGAATTTCTTTCTCTATCATTTTGTGCATCCAAAATTTATCTGCATCGAGAGTCTTATATTAACACATTTGCTACATGAAGTTAATATTGTTCAGGACGTCAGGAGCGAGAATCTGGTGGAATTGTAAACAGTGTGCATTAAGATTGTGCGTTGAAAGTCCCCTTAGAATGACAATATAACTTTGACCTTGGAGCACAGTTTTGAAGACCCATTAGGTGATCGTTGTGTGCATGTGTCACTGAAATCTGACCAGTACTCTTGGAGGGGCAGTGATGAGCTCATCGATCCTTTGGCCAGAAGTGAATGAATAACTTAGTTAAAAACATCTTCACAGGTGAGCACAGCATTTCCCACACTGAAATACATAAATGAACTTTATGAGTGGTTGCTCATGTATACTGAGCCACCAATCATTTCTTTATATTTTGCTCCCAATCTTGAGCAATAGTTCTCCAGGCTTATTACAAGTTTTTAAAGGGTTTCTTTGGACACTGGCACACAATGTTTAAATATCCCAAGGTCAGACATTCAAAGGTCAGCAATACAATGTGCTATTGTGAACTTGAAATGTGTTCACCCTGTTGTTAACACCACCATTTTCTCACAATTTTTTTCATGACCCTATTTCCTTGAGGGCAAGGGTCAGCTCTTTGCCACCTCTGCTTCTCTTGTTTTGGGACTTTCACCACACAGTGTTGATTCTTCTTGCTTCCTCCGTTTCAGAAGTTGTACTGCTGCTGCAGGCTTTATAGTCCCTGACTGAATGATTAGAAGTCCAAAATATATAAACAAGATGTACCGAGGCAAACAAAGCTCTTCCTAGTTAATTGGAAACCTAAAATAACTTATTATAATCAATTATCCACTCTGTGTAGCATCGCGTTTGATATATTTAATTACAAGAGCAGCTATTGTTTAGACAATGTCACACTTGAGAGGAAGCAAGTAAGAGGACAGCGCTGGAGGAAGAAAATTAAACCACCAGCATTAATTCAAATCGAGGGCATAATCAGTTTTCTTTTTTTTAACGGAAAAACAGGCAACGTACATTCTTGTGTAATAAACGTCTTCCTGTGCTGGCTGCGGTTGAAATCATCAAATAAGTTGTGCTCTAATTCCCACATTAGTTGTCAAGATGCCCTGCCCCTCCACATGTCTACGTGTTCTCAAGCAAGACACTGATACTCAGGTTAATTCAATTCCAATTTAATTTTATATATATATATAGCGCCGATTCACAACAACAGTCGCCTCAAGGACCTGTTGCCCCTAATGATAGGCAAGTACCTTGCATGGCAGCTCTGCTACCGTTGGTGTGTGAGTTAATGGATGAATGAGAAACACATGGTAAGATGCTGCGCCGGGCATCTAAGGTTAAAAGGTGCCATAACCCTTCATTTAACACACACTTTTTAACCCTCCTGTTGTCCTCATTTTCTGTATACACCCCGTGTCCTCCGGGTCAAAATGACCCGTCTTCACTAAATCCCAATATAAGCAGCTTAATTGAATTTTAAACACCAAATTTCATCTTGCATATTGTCATTCACCACAAAATGTGTGAATACCTGAGTTTTCCCTCTTCACTTGAATTTCTATATTTCTCTTCACTTGAATTTCTATGACCTTTCTAAAGACAAAAATGTGCAAAAAGGAGTTTTGAATGCATTTTTATTCATCCCAATGAGTCAGTTTCTGTTTTTTTGTCCAGTGAACAATTTAAGACAATGTACAATGCAAAAATATAAAAATAACATAACCCAATCAACTAATTAGGTGAAGAGGTGAAGAAATTTTCACATGTCACATTGTGACCCCTCAGTCCCTCTGTCACATCAAGCACAACTCGCATGCCCTGGTTCTTCTCTGGGCATCCACTGGTCAGCTTCCCAGTATAGACTTGCATTTTCCAAGCATAGCTTGATTTGGCATCACAAACCACCCATGACTTGATCCCATATTTTGCTGGCTTGTCACTTTTATTACAAATATGGAAACAGATTACCTCTAAATGGAACCGGTTGCTCATCCACTGTTACGTCAGGCCCTGGATTGTAGAGGTAGGGCGGCCGCTCCACCTACTTGTCCCATACCTCTCTTATGGCTGCAAGTTTGTCTGTCACACGTCTTGCTGGTCTTGATTCACGGTCATCAAGTTGTAGCAGTCTTGAGTAGGTGTGAAAGAGTTTGAGTGGCATCGTGGCTTGGAAAATTGGCCTTCCACTCTCTACATCCCATAGACTAGCTGCAGCCTCACCTCGGGACCTGTATACACCTGCTAAGATTAGTAGCCCTAAGTAGGCCTGCAGGTCAGTCTCATCCATCTTTTTCCAGCTGTCTCCATATTTGCGAAAACCTTCCAGATTTGTCATCTCCAGGATTCTTTTTTCTGTTGCTGGTGTGATAAACAGGTAGAATGTAGAGACAATGTCATGGGCGTGAGAAACGGCATACCTTGTCGGTCCTGGGGTCATCTTTATGACATTTTGTTCTGCATGTCTGCCGTGTTGGTCATATGCTGCTGAGGACCATGTTATTTTGCCATTTTTTGGAAGGAAAGTCTCTCTTTCAGCTTTAGGGTTTTCTTCTTCTTCTGAAGATGATTCATCATGCTCTGGGTTGTATTCCTCCCCATCTTCTTCTTCGGATACATCCTCCACTTCCTCTTCTGAATCAGAGTTGTCTTGCTGGACATCTGAGAAAATCAGCTCTATAGCCTCTTCAACGTTATAACGCACACTCAAGGCTTCAGCACAGACAGAATTCGGGATCCTGTTATCTGCAGCACCTTTATAACCTCTGGAAATAAACAGGTGGTCTTTTGAAGTCTGCGAGAACACCTCCTGATTTGCCTTGTTTACTTCTGCTACTGATTGATCAGAGACACAACTAAAACATTGTAACATTATGTGGTTTCTAAATAACTCTGTGACCTTGATTTCAACTCTATTTGCCTCACGGGTCATTTTGACCCGAAGACCACCTTTGTAACTTTTCTTGTATAGCTTACATGGAAATATGAATAAAAGCAACATTTCACTTTTTCTACTGTTGGGGCCAATCTAGGAAAAGTCATAAAATTTCAAGTTAAAAAAATAGCATTTAGTGGATTTTTGGGGGGGTTTTAACACAGTGGCGGGTCATTTTGACCCAAGGACAACAGGAGGGTTAAATGACCATAACTCCATTACCGTGTATACTAGAGAGAAAATACCAATGCTTCTGGAAAGAAGAGAAGACAAGCTTTACTGAGATATTCGGGGTATCCCGGTAGCACAAAGCATTCACAAAGTACTCCTGTCTGAAGATAGACAGAAAAATCAGCTCCTCCTAGATTTCACCATGTGCGCAGAGAAAATTCAAATAGTTCCTCAAAGATGAGAATGATTTTTTTTTTTTAATTCTCAAGCCACAATTGCAGAATAAGTCCAGGCCTGTGTAATACATGGGTGTTAAAGGGTTAAAGATTTTCAGTATACCCTGGCATTTTATTTTCTCATGCCCATATAAGTCATTCGTATTATTTTCAACTCAACTTTATGAATCAAAAATACTGATCGTGTTGGGGGGGGGTTCAAAAAACAGCAGCTCAAATGCCATCGCCTCCTCAAGTACAGTACAATTAGTTTCATATATCATTAACCTTTTCAGTAGTTGAACAGCAAATGCCACAGCATGGAGATTCACAATGATGCAGGAAACGCTTAGTCGATACATGAGAAGATTAATAGCACCTGAACCTTCTTCCATAAGACAGTCAACATAACCAGAGGGTTATTACAGCCCTCAGAAAAGTTGTTAAATGTTTTCAGTGACACTAACGATTTTTGGATGGTAAATGTGTATTTGGTATTGTTATGTTACCTTTAACACCAAAAAGGAACACAAAGCAATCAAAATATTCTGTAAGTTAAAGTGTTTTAAGCTGTTCGAACAAGTTCCTTAATGCTTTTGAAGTTTATAGTCTTATAGACTTATTAGCCATGGCAATAAGTGACATGACAGGATGTGTTATATAAAATGCTTCTGTATATGCATTTTGACAAGACTGGGTTTATTAGTACTTTTAGCTCCTCATTTTTTTTTTTTATCATTGTGCTACAAATATGAATCAAATTAATTGTTAAACTGTGTAATACAATCGGACGAAAAGTTGTAATAAAAAAAGGCAATGAAGCTTAAGTAATAGGGCAAAACTGCAACTGGAAACGGGTAATGTTCAGTGATATTCACTGATACTGTACAACTCATCCAGATGTCTTAAGTGCAGTGAAAACAGACGGGTTTCAGACCCAGAATGCAGGACTCGGGAATCTGAGCATGAACAGAAAATTCAGCTTTAGTGCTGAAGTCTTTTCAAAACACAGAATACAAACAGCAGGACTGAAACTAAGAATTCAGACTAGGAACTGGAGCAGAACACAGCACTGAATATGAGGGATGACACGACAAAGAACAGAGGAAGACTCAGGGTTTATACACACAGGGGTAATGGGAAAATGGAAAACACACACAGCTGAAACAAATCTGGAGAAAACAAGCAACAAGAGACTTACAAAATAAAATCGTGCCGGGGAGGCAGGGTAACTGAAAGAAGGAATATACAAAAGATCAGACCCAAATAACAAAGCAATAAAACAGCCCATAAAACCTGATACAAAACACAAAATGAACCATCTTGAAAACACAAGTGAAAATACAGCAACTGAATAGCCTGGAACTAAATACAGACTACCAAGGATAACCTAAAATGCAGGACTTCAATAAATAAGCAAAATACCAACAGGCAGGGAAGGTACTAATAAATAACAAACTACAGTATATAAATGGTCACGTTGGTCTGTATTTTCAGTCTGTGTTGATAATAACACACCATATAGATAATACCACGCTGTTAATGACTGAAAGCAGAGCTAAGTTCACTGGAAGATTGGATAAATAGATGTTTATTTTGAACATTTCAAAGAATAAAGTACAATCCACATTTGGTAAACACAACAAAACATCTATTAATCGATTTTTATACAAGCAACTCAAATTTTATGCTGAAAAGGAAGAAGTATAAACTTACATGATCCTGTCTCATTCATGTGCAAACAAATTTAAACAATTGTACATATATACATTCACCTATTGTTGGGCTCTCACTAAATACAAACAAAACAGATCAGGAGCTAGTATTTCGCAACTGAGACTCTTCTTGGACAAAGCACTGCGAGGAAGGAGAGAGCCGAGAGGGAGCACGTGAAAAAGGATCGAGGAAGACTCAGACAATACACACACATGAGGTAAGGACGGGAGAGGAAACAGATGGGAGCGCAGCCAGGACTAATCACAGAAGACGAGACAAGGAAAGCCGAACTAAATAAGATACCACGACAACAAGAGACTATCAAAATAAGACAGGAAATAACTAATGCTGAGACCGGGACAAAGACGTGAACTTGACACGGAGACGGAATATAAACAACACGGAGATGAGACACGAGGACAAAATGGGAGTGCAAAAGGGAATTAACAACTTATCGATGAAAGCAATCAGGGAAATAAAGGCACAGAAAACAGGGAGGGAGACAGAACTAAATGGCAAGACAAAATTAAATTGACAACTAAACTGCAAAACCAGACAACCATGGGGACAGGACGCAGAGAAACAAGACAGACATGGAGACATGCAGAGACGAGATTACGACAGACTGGACACGAAAGGGAACATCATTAATGAGGAACAAAGAGCTGCAAGTTAAGATAACAAAACAAACAAAATCAGACTGAAAGGATTAAATGTAGAACTCGAAAATAAATCACATCTTCAATCCAGAAGAACATACAGTGTACAGTTTGCTGTGACTAGTTGCAGTTACTCAGCTGTTGATGGGAGGAATTTGTGATCATCAGTTAAAAGAATAACCAGCAGGAGTGGGCCTATATTATACGTGTTTGCTTTTATTCAGTGATATGCATAATTTTAAAATAGTAAATGCTCATAATTAACACAGCCAAAGGTGTAAATAATGAAGTCAGCATATGTAAAACCTAAATGAGCCAAAAGCTCATCTTTCAAACTGCTCTGAAAGCTTCTTTTTTTCCTCCTTTCTTTTTTTTTTCATTACATTAACAGGTAAGGAATTCTATAGATACATTTCAGGTAGCTCTGAGCACAGTACACCCACCTACCTGTTCCTTCAGGTCAGCTCAGATGTACTCACTCAGTTTTTTGTACATCAGGAAGTTACATTTTTCTGGTAAAAAAAAAAAAAAAAGCACAACAGTGGACACTAAAAGCCAGATTTTGCTTTTTTCTTTTGCTTTTTCTTTTTTTTTCCCCTTTCCCCCAGCCTAGCTGGATTTTCAGCTAGGCTAAAGGTAAAGGCTGGGGACCCAGAACCTTGCATAACTAACGTGACTTATACAATCACACTGAAAGGTTTGTGACTACAGTTGGAGTAAGGACAATGGGCATACACAGTGTAGATAAGCTGTTCTATATAATTATATAACCTGTTTTTATATAAGTAAAAGCATTTATCATTAACAGAAGGCTAGAGAGGTTGCATCAGCTTATGTAATAGTTTTATTTAATGCAGACCTTTATTTCAATAATGGCTCCAGTGAAATAAATTTTTATAAACAGATGGATGAAAACATTGCTGGGCAGATACTGTAATGATGCGGTGTGTGCATCAAAGCATGGATTTTCAAGAAGTACCTTTACATATATATTTTAGCAGGTTTTAGTTTTCTAAAACTAACACAATCAACCATGCAAAGCTCAGCCGATCATAAAAAAGTGGACTTTTAATTAGGGAGCCCTAAAGAGACAGGAGACAATACAGACAATACATTCACTGTCTGTTGTTTTTTTGAATAAAGTAAAGGCATTCCAGAGGAGTCCCAGATGTAAATGAGCATAACAGGTGCCTTAAGTCAGCTGAATAAATTAAAAAGAATATTATATCACAGCAAATCTCCTGAAAAGCTTTAAATACCCCAGTCTCACTACACTTGATTATTCAGTGTAGAAGATTCTCTCCTTAATGTCTATCACTCTCTCCCCAAACCATTTTTTTTCTACAAGGGCCAAGAGGAAGCCCACCCACAAGCTTTTCAGCAGATGGAAATAACCTTTCCAGATTGCCCCCGCAGGAGATATAATTATCACAGCCGCCTTGGCTAGAACTGGAAGTGTTCAACTGGCTGCTGAATACCTTGCCAGGTCCCTCTGTGACGCTGGTTTCCAGTGGTCGTTCATCATTACATGAATACAGAAACCTTGAACAGGAATGAAAAGAAATATGGCTCCCAGTCCTAAATGCACAGTAAGTGTGCAGAGGTCATATCTGTCAGCCTACATGATGCCAAAAGTACAAAGTCTGCAACTGATTAGGTTCTGATCAAAGTAGTGAATAACTGCTCTCCTTGTACAGTTTGGTTGTGCTGATTCACTGTGCTGCGACCCAGAATCACACTGGTATTTTTATGCTGAATGGGGAGAGAGAGAGACTGACATAACAAAAAAAGTCTGCAAATAGCTAAAAAAGTTATACTGCTGTTGCACCCTAACCAGGAGGTGAACTGTTGAGTGCAACTATGTGCCAAGCAGCCAGTCTTGAGGCATGACAAGCATACAAAAAGACACAGGCAGGCGGATGGGAAGTTTTGATGCACATTCTGGTTCCAGGGCTTTTAAATGAGCTTTGTTCAGCGAATTCAGGGATAGTGAGTCTGATTGAGCAATGAAGAGATCTTTTTTTTTTTGTCTCAGAAAGTTCTCAAGCTGCGAATAGAAAAACACTGTTGAGTGAAGGAAAGAGTGAGGAACAGAGATGCAGGGGGCAAACGCTGTGGATACATTTCCTTGAAACACAGTGAATATGATGTGTCTGACTGACTATTTAAAAAGGAAGGGGAATTTCCTGTATAGGAGAATTCATGTGAATTCAGCTCAGTTTGTCCCTAGTATGAACCCAGCTGATGCAACGCAGTTTACTACTGACTTACTGCTGACTGATGCCTCAGGAGCAGTAAATTTTACCAGCAAATTAAGGTCATGCATAAAAAGAATGCACACGTTAAATCTTTCTGTCAGTGAAAGCTTGCAACCATGGCCTGTGCCACTGCTATATGTCTTGATCGTGGATGTTTCCAAGCGCTGCATCAAAGACAAAAGTCTACATTTTTGTGACACATGGCAGTGCTCAGGGGAGGATTTGAAATCTGATGCAAGGCAAAAAGCAAGTGTTGCATGTGAAGCATTGACTGAACTGTGTCAAAGCTGTTTTTGTTTGGGGTTTTTTTTTTAGCTCACAAATACACAGGTGTATGTGTGAAGGTGTGCTTGACTCCTGGTCAGGTGTCGGCACCTCTGTATCTACGCATGCCTGCATTTGTGCACCGTATGGTACTTTATCTTCCTGTTCCCGGGCACATGATACCTTGTAGTTAAAGGCAGACGCCATATGCATTTCCACCAAATGAAACCTTGTACGCCTGAGTGTTCCTGATAGCTGGCAGTTCAGACCAGGACAGCATGGGTCTAAAATTACTCTGGGAGAGAGAGAGAGAGAGAGAGAGAGAGAGAGACTATTTATACCATAAGCTATTTCTTATCACATGACAGAACCTGAGAGATTACAATCACAGTTTTAAGTGTGGGCATATGGTACTCTAGATATGGGTATTCTATTTTACTTTATTTTGCAAGGAAATTGTAAAATTAGAATATATATATATATATATATATATATATATATGCATAATAGAGTCACAGGAGTTTAGGTTACATTTCTAAAAGCTATTCACTCATTCATTCAGGGACCTTATTTATCAACTGACAGCAAAAGCAAGAAAATGAAAGCTGAGAAATTAAAATTCAAAGGACCTGGGGGGGGCGCACTATGTTTACATCACCTTTTTACTGCTCATTTTTCTCGCTTGAAGCAAAGGAGAAACATTTCACTGTTGTTCTCACACCTATGGAACTTTACAGTATGCTTTTCTACAACAAAAGTGGTCTGTCTGCAGCTGTTTTATCAGTGTTTAAACTGGCAGAAATATATCTGTCAGTCACCACCTCTTCCAGTATTTATGACCTAGCACAAGACAGCCGGCACCAATAGAAAGGTGTGAACAGGTCTGGCTGGTCTGCTGAGTTCCTGCAGTCGGAAACCAATCTGTGAAGTACTACAACTCAGATTTCCATACCTGACACCTCTAAAACATTCTATTATCTGCACACGTGGCTGTTGTATATGGGCCATGTGTTGGGGCTTGCATATTTAATATTCAACATAGGCAGAATTATGAAAAGCCAAAGTATTTAAATGGCTTTAACCATTCAAAAAAATAAAAAGGCAGCCGTAGCTCTAATTTACAACTTTAAATTTAAAGGTAAGCCGCACTGGAAAGCTGAATGTGATGAAGCCAAGTGAACATGTGCCTGAGCGACGCTCTTTAACTGGAGAGTGCTCTGGTAATTGTGTTACCGAGATGCTCTTTTACCACATGCTATCTTACTTCCCGCAGGTGTCAAGGCAGCTTTAAATTGCTCACGTCTATTATCCAACTTCTCTTTCAATAACAACCGGAGCCAAGAAGTTCACTGAATGAGAACAGCATCAACATTAAAAACTTAGAGCAAGAAAGTTACACTGTACAGATGTGAGTCATGAAGTCTTCAGTTCAATGTGGGTGTTGTGATGTCCCACTGTGTGCTCTCAAGCAGATCTTTAATGATGGCAGCCAGCCTTTGACAATTCTATCTTTCCTGAAGGCATCATTATTGCCGCGGTGCAAACATTATAACGATGCTTGTTTTACCGTGCATTAGCGCTCGCTCACGCGCCCATATTCAAAACACTATATCGGCTCATTGCTTATAGAAAGTGTGCTAAATGAGTATGTTTGGAGTGGTTTGGGATTTAGGCTGATTTGGGAGGGGAAAAGAAAAAAACCTCCTCTGCAACCTTTTTTTTCCTTTCGATTGATTTGAGCATTCGGTTGTGGATGTGGATGACTCACTCCTCTCTTTTTCACTCACCTTTATTGCTGTTCTGCCTGGTTGCTATGCCCACATAAATGCACACAGAGAGCAGAGGGTTAGGAAAAGACAAGATCTGGCCTTGTCATCCTTTACTTAGTAGGAAACTTAAAAGCAAAATGACAAAAGAGCCACAATTAGAGGCTCCATGAGCAGAGAAGACACTCAGAGAAAGGCTTGAAAAGAGCATGGCCTTTCTTAAAAAATTAGGAAAATATTTTCTTAAATGTTGCCATTAGGATGACATAGAGCATAATATGTTTCATCTTCCTGGTTTCTAACTGCCCCTGAAATGTTTTGATGTTCATCATTATTGAAACGAGTCATTCTGTAAGCTGCACAACTGGTTAGTGACCGCTTTTTGCTTTCGCTATGTTTTTTTTTCCACCCAAACTGTAATCAAAGCCAATAATGTTTTTCATTTTCAAGTCATATCCCACTAGAGTGGCAATTAGCAGGTGCTCTATTTTGGGAGCAGACACAGAACATTGACTACCTTGTGAGTACATGCAGCCACGGTCCTCTAACTCAAGCCAATCAGACCCATGGGGAGGACAGGGCCAGGAACTTGGTGTGGGGTGAGACTTCAAAGAGGTCCACATCAAGACACGCAGCTACTGGAGATTTAAAGCACAAAATAAAAACTAATGATCTTGCAGCTCACAATTTCATAACTGCTAAACACATTTAAATCCTTCATGTTATGTCTGTGCAGCATTTGAAAGCAAATCTTTAGCTGTCTGTTGTGTTTGCTACTTTTTTCTTGTTTCCACTCCTAACATCTTACTGATGTTTTCAATAGGCTTAAAATGGGAATGAAAGCTTCATTCTTTCAGCATAACAGTTTCCAGTTTTTTTGTTTTTTGTTTTTTACTGTATCTGAAGTGTAGGGAAGCCCAAATTGTTTGGATTGTTGGGTTTTATTCTTGTCCTAGTGTTTGGCGTCCCTCTTGTGTTTCGAGCACCCCCAGTGTTACCCTCTCTGTTCTGTTTCAGTACTACTTCCTTTACCTCCTGTGTTCGCTTTACTCTGTCCTCTTTTCTGTGTTTAGTATTTAGTCTTTTGTTTGCTTCCTGTTTTACTTTGGAGGTTAGTTTTCTGTTGTTTCTGTTTTGCCCTCCTTTGTGATCGTCAACCCCACACTAAAAGTCTAATCAGCCCTATTATTTCCTTTTTTGTTCCCTCTCGTCCTGGTCTGAGTGGTTTCCTATAGGCTTCCTGTGTTCTTCCTTTTCCCCAGTTTGATACTGATAAGCGATCCTCTGCCAAAAGGTGATTTCTGATGTTTGTATTTGTTTTTTATATCTGATGTCCTCACTTAGGTTCAAGCTGTAGTCAAAAGGATTTATGAAAGATTATACATGAAATAAAGAAATGACCCGTTTTCCAACTATCCGTATTACTCTGCATTATTGTGCCTCCTCTGTGTTCTACATTACAATCAATATTGTCCTTAAGACATATTTATAGAGCTGGTATGTTAAATTTGTTACAATTTTTACTGCCCTCTTGATTAGGTCTGTCTTGAAAAAGAGATTTTTTAATCTAGATGAGACATTTTAAAAGGATATATATGTAAATCACTTTGCCAAAAGTTGATTGCAGCATCTATCTTGTGATGGGAATGTTCTTTCTGGCACAAAATGGCTTCATATCATTCATGAGACATATGTTTGATAGATTTTGGGTCAAAAAGTAATTTACAACATTTTAAATAAGCAGAAAAAAGCACAAAAAAGGGAGATTTTCCTTCCCACTGTCACCAAGTGCTTGCTCATAGAGAATCATGTGATTGCTGGAGTTTTATTTTATGGTCTTTACATTATAATATAAAGCCCCTTGCTGTCATTTGGCACTATAAAAAAAAAAATAGAATTGAGCTGAATTTAACGCAGAGGTTAAGCCCTGGGTTAACTTAGTGAGTTGATAACCAGGTTAATGGACTGCTTATACTGACTGCCAGTGTTAGGAAACGTGAATCTGAACTCGCTTCCTTGTACAGGCCTCTGGTGGCCCCACTCTGGTCAGACCCTTTAACTGTGATGTTCTCCCCTTAAAGAATATGAAGTCTTCCATCTGTCAGTTAAAATACACGGGTTAAAATAACACCAGTAACATGTTTTGATGTTATAAGTGCAGACTATATTTTTGTTTTTTTTTTAAATGTCATCATATAAGGCAAACAGGTTGTGGCACTGCAATAAGTAAAGGATTGTGGTTGGCCTATTGTATCCAACCATGACATTTTATGGAACAAGCTAAAGTACATTTGTAATTCCTTGCACTGTGCACAAGATTTGACATGACACCAACTAACATCTAATGCATGAGGTCAGAGTTGTTTTAACTTGGTGGCTATATTTTGATTATTATAGAAGCCATGGAAATGTATCCATACACTTTAATAAGTGAATCAGTCAGTTTCCAAACTGTATCTTAGAATCTGTGCAACAGCTCACCTCAAGTACACCGTGGCATTTACTGTTCAGTCCTGACCAGTCCTCTTTCATTGTTGAGCATAATTCATTAGAAGTTACTAATGAAGTAGTTGTTGGTGTGCGACAAAATTTGACACAACCCTTGCTTTAAAAGGGTCATAGATGGGTTCTGCTGCTGTTTGATGCTGCAAGTATGTCGATGGAAGCAACAAACTAACTTCAATCATTTTAACCGTTTGTCAATACGCGAGAGAGACAGCTGGATCAAACCGTCGCAGCAATCAACAGACACAGACACAGACAAGACGTGCTGTGGCTTTTTGAGGGAGCTGCCACCTAGTGAGACAGGGGCTGCTGTTTGGAGGTGTTGTGTGGCAGCTGCTTTTGTTTGCTGGAGCTGCTGGAGCGAGGGGTTCTATCGCTCTTTGGCAGTGGTGCAGAGTCTGTCCAGATAATTGGCCTAAAATAAGGATGTAGATAAAGACCTTGATTTCTGTCTTTAGGTCATGCAGTGTTCTCCAGCTTTGATACGCTGCCAGAATATGTTTCTCACAGAGACCCCAGATCCTGAGACTCAGAGCTCACGCTGGCACAAAAAACCCAACTGGGAACATGCCTTCTGCAACTGTGGGCACAAAATCTTTAATATCATCCCTCTTGACCCAAAGACAGAAACACCTGCTGGGTTTGTGAATGGCTGGTTATAATCATCAATCATAAGCCATAATATACCTGAAATAACATGCCTGCAATGGAAGAAAGAAACACCTCACAAAAGTATTTTAAAAAATAAAAGATAAGTGGACAAGGATGGATGGACGGACGGACATTTAGGTTATTCTTCTTTCAATGTTGGTATATTTTCACTGTAAATGGCAAAGAGTGCAATGGCAAGAACCAAATACTGTGATGAACTTTTCTTTTCTTTAATTGTTTAAAAAAAAACAAACAAAAAAAACAAAAAACAAGGGAACATATAGAAGAAAAGATAGCAACAGCAATTTTTTTGTGATAAAACTCTGGCTTCTTCCTTCACATTGTTACAAGTACTTAATATTAAAGTGCATATATGCACCATTAACTAGTGGCTTATTGGCATGCATAGTAGCACCTTTTGGTCCTTTAAAGGTCATTATAAACCATTTAGTAATGTTTTATCCTGCATCGTCCTATTGTTAAAGTACCGATCCCTTAACTGAAGCTTTTCCCTCAATGACTCTCTGTTTGACTGTACATCGATAGTAATTTTAGGTGATGTACTTGAACTATGCTACTATTATGTACAGTGTACTATTATGTATTATGTGCTACTTTTCTCTATGTAAAATAAAGGTGGCACATCAAAAACAGTATCTCCTAACACCACATAATAAATGTTTATGTAAAGAAACAAGCTGAATAATTCAGAATTACATATTTGTAACTCTTTCTAACTTAAGTGTTTAAATTTAAATTAAAATGCCTCATTTTGAAAAATCTAAAGTGCTAGTGAGATGAAAAGTTTGCATTCCCTGACAGTGGCGAAATAACAAAGTAAGCAACAGCTGACATTTTGAAACATACAGTGTATTATTTTTTCATGTTTCTACAACACAAATGTACTGCCTGGACTGCCTGGTGTATAATTTCCTGACAGATGTTTTTAGTTTATAAAGAATCACAGAGATTTTTTGTTATTCTCTGTTACGCTTTAATTGATTGGTCACTGAATGATTAGAGCATGAAAACAATGTGGATCATATGCTATAGCCTTCATTGTCACCACATTTGAACCCAGCTGAACACCTAGTCCTCTCTACTACCATAATCAACACAGGAGGAATAGTGTTCATCCCTGTACTGGAGTCCCATAGTATGTGAGAATTAATGCAAAAATAAATGAAAAAATTAAAAAAAATAGAAAAACCAGAGAGTCTTCTCGGAGACTGCAGTAATAAACCAAACACTCACATTTCTTATGAGATAAACCAAAGTCAGACAGCATGCTCCAGGAAAATAATAAAATGAAGACAGGAAATGTTGCCGAGAGGATTTGCAGCCTTTGGAAAGTTAAGTGTTGAGTCACCGAGGGGGCTTACTAATTATTCTGTAAAAGCCTGGTTTACGTCTGCATTTATGCTTTTTTAGTACAGTGTAGTGCCACTTTAAATAATTGCATAACACACATTTGTTTGCAGAACAGACGTCATTAGAGACCTGACTAAGCTAGGAAAATGGGACCTTATCACCCAGGCCATGCTCCTATCTATTTGATGAATTGTAAGAACTGGAAGGTAGGAGTAATAATAACATTTCATACAACAGAAACACCTACAGAGAAACTATTGTTAGAGTTTTCAATCTCTTGTGCTGTACAAAGCTGAAAGCAACCAAAACAGGTCAAACACTGGAACATTTATTAAGCGTTAGTCTCACTGTGCACATATGATACAGTAGACAGCCGTTGAGGCCCTCACATGCGTTTTGTGCCTGTTTACAGTTTTAAATAAAGCCAGCTGTGATGGGAGACTGAAACAAGGATGACTTTGCTGAACTTTCCAGTCTTGCTTGAGGACAAGGTGTGCCACTAACTTTAATGCAGCAGATTCCAGCCTGTTCATTAACAGATTATGAGTCAAGGATCGTCAGGACAAACGTTGTTAAACTATAAAATCACTTGGCTCTGCTTTTGAATTTGTTTTGTAGCAACGACATAGTAACAGCATGACTGACCACAGCGTATTTCTACAAGACAAGAGTGTATGTGGACGAGAGAGATAAAAAGAATGAGACAGGTGGTCAAAGGAGAGAGAAACAGAGGGAGGGAAGTTCTGTGTTATGGTCCAGATAAGCCGAGTCAGGCATTATTAGCAAGAGGGGAATGTTTCATTTTCATTATACTGCCTGTCGCTTTACATCAAACGGCTCAATGTAGCCTCGCTGCTTGGACTGGTATTGTATACTGTACAGCTGTGTGACACGGGCCACGCTGCTTTCATATGTATCTGCTTTGATAGTGACTATTATCAAACCTTTTTAAGTGCTTTTCAAAGTGTGAAAACTGAAACTTCAGGCCGGAATAAAGACAGTATGAAGTCTGTTAACAGTCGAGTATAAATTTATTGTTTTTGCTTTGATTTCTATAAATTTTACTGAGTCCAGCAGCAAGATAGCCAAGCTGAAATCTGCTAACTGGCAATCTGACATTAGATCTTGACTGACTTCCCAAACAGCAGAAAAGTTATTAATTTGATATTCACATTATTGTCATGCACGAAAACAGTAAAGTAAGCAAACTCTAACTTAGTTTAAAAAATGTGAATCACCAGTTAACCTCACCCCATGCACTGTGTGAAGAAGCCAGCAGCTGGCGAGAAATCATGGAGATATGGGGTGAATATTCAAACTCCACACAGAAAGGAGAACCCAGGATCTTCTTCCTGTGAGGCCATGGTGCTAGCCACCACACCACTGTGCCACCCTAATCATTTTGTAGCAGAAAAGGTTTCAACATGCTTATGGAAACATTTTAAACCTCTCAAAAGTGTAATGCGCTGCGTCCTCCAAGAGGCAATACACTCCATCAAAGCTATTTGGGAGTTTGATTCTGCTGCCACCAAGATGAAGCTTCTTTCAAAACATATTGGATGTTTTAATTTAACTACTCACTAATGGCTTTTCTCATATTTGATGCCAGTTAATAAACACCATTTATTGATTTATTACATATGCACATACACATTTATGATAATACAGCAGTTGAGGGCAGTAAGAAATAAATATTTCAAGCATGCCCGTGTACACAGTTTATACTAAAACATCACCTCTGATTAAATGTGCTGGCAGAGTATAACTAAACATGTCTTTCATTTCTGAGACTTTTTTTTAATGTGCCTCTATTAGATGTGCACGCAGTTACCCATTGTGTTAGCTCATGACAATTGCACTCTTTACGCCAAACCCTGCAATTAACTTCTCATTTGTGTCTTTATTCATCTTGCACACAACTTTTTAAAATCAGTGCTTGTACTGTATATTTGGATAACTTTGCTTGTGTTGTTTTACACATAGTTGCTCCTTAAAATTATGGGTGAACACTTTATTTTTTTTTTTTTTTTTTAAACACATTTGCTTATCTTTAGTGCTTACTGGGAAAGTTGTTTTGAAGGTGCACCACTTATCATCTAACATCGCAGAGACATTTTCAAATGGTTTATTTGTCTCCAAAAATATATTTTCCAGTTACACATACAAAGGAGGGGCATTGAGCTATCAGTTTATATGAAGCACAGACAAATGCTCCTATTAACCAGTGCATGATAGGCTTCAGGTTTTTTTTACCCAGGTTCTTTTCCAAGATTGGTAGTGATGAATAATGCAGCTTTTTAATTCAGAATTTACCTGAAAGATGCATTAGCACAATCTCTTATATTAGTGCTGTGTTCCAGAAGAGAGTGGATATAATTATAGAATCTGATTGCGCTCCATCTTCACCATCATCTCTGACGTGTTGTTTACGAAATACGAATCAAAGGGATAATAGACTGGCATGCACCTGATCGCTCACCTGCATATAAATGGGAATATTTACAAAAAGGCAGAACTGCATCCCAAAGAACCTGTGAGTGAGAAAGAGAACAAAGAGGCAGGATGTTTCAGGCCCTTTTTTCTTCTTTTCCTGATCATCTTTTTTATTCCTATAACACATATAATTATAACAAATGAACTGGCAGATGTTCAATCTTAACAGGTTTTGAATTTATTTATTTTTAATTAAAAGTGATGGTAACCAGATGTTAAGTCCAGGATTCCTGGGTTTTGAAGGGTGTTTTTACTATTAACATTTTAATATATTTTGTGACTTAGGCACACAGAGATAAGAAACTGTGTATTGGGTGAGGCTGCGGCAAATATTGTAGTAAACTGCAGAGTTTGTCTGTTTCAGTGTTTTGTAAACACTGATTGTACAGGATGTAGGCCTCTTGCTCTCAGCAGTTGCTATAGCAGCAAGATTGCAGATGCACCCACAGAGAACACTTTGTATATAAGAAAATTGAAACTTGTTAAAATAAACACCTCAAATTCCGACAACAATAAAACTAAGCTAACTAAATAGAAAATAAAGCAGACTGTAACATCCTTAAAAACAGATCCATTTCTTACTAAACTTGGTGTTAAAGCAAGTTGCATTATTGTGCATGGCTGAAAGTTATAAATATTTTACAATGAGATGAATAACTTAAATCATCTTGTTACAATGCAGCGAATCACTGGGTTTGCAGTCATCCTGATTTTACTTTGAAATGCAACACTCTCCCATGATTAGCATAATGTGACCTGCTAAGTTGCAAGAACTGCTCACAAATGGCTTGCAGAGCACAAGAAGGTGCCCATGGCATTGGCCCAGCCTGCAAACTCAACAGAACCACAGGTTAGCTCTAAAGCATACCCTGCTTTATCCTCCTTTTTGACCCTAATGGGGTCCATAATGTACAAAAAAAAAAAAAAAAAAAACCCATCATATTGGTTTAAATAAGACTTGAAACTAGCAACTGTGATGCTAAAGTCACAGTTGAGGTCACAGTTCATGCGAGCTGTAGGATCGGAGACAGAATGGATGTTTAAGGCACATCAGCACTGGCTTCATTTTTCAGGCATGGAAGCTACAGCCATGACTGGGAGGTGGTTTTAATGCGGCTGATCTTTGTAAGGCTTGTTGATGCGGTGGCCTTTGTTCAAGCTGTTTTGGATTTAGTCTTGGATGAATAAAATATAATGAATGAACAGCCACTGCCGACCACAGTTAACTCTAACATGAAAAGATGCGGTGCTGTCGTCTCTGCAGACAAAAAGCACATGAAAACTTATTTTCACCTAGACTTCAAATCCCGGCTGTTTTGTGTCCTTGTGCCAGGCAATAGTCAGTGAGCACAGCAGTGATAATCCTTCCAACAACAGAAAGCAAATGAAAAATGGGGGAAAATATCCAAACAAGCTACTGGTATGCATCCCGAGTCCCAAAAAGAAAGCATACATTTTAAATCATTTTATCATCTAAATTTTCAAATTTTCTCTATTATGTCAACTCTGAGGATAGTGCCATACACACTAGCAACAAAATGAAGAAAAACCTTGAACACGGCTCTACCGTAATTGCTCTGTTTTGCTGTGGGGGCTTTTTGATGGCACGGTCCACTTTGTCTCTTGAAAAGGTCATAAATAAAATACAAAATGATCCAAAGTTGTTTTCAGGAGTCAAAATGAAACATTTCTATCCTGATGGGACTGGTCAGACACTGCTCCCAAAGGTGTCACTGACTGGCAAAAAAAAGAAAAATAGAATGATTATGACCAAAAATGCCAGGTCCAGGCACTCGTGGTAGTAATAACAAGTAATAAAAGGCCTTTTTGGTGTGCTAGAGACATTACATTCAGGATGTTTGGGTCAGACTTGTTTTTTGTAATGGTGCATTTTGATTTTGCAGCTAAGGGCAAGACACAGAAACAATGGAATGAAATGAAAAACAGAGCTTTATTTAGGCCAGCACAAAAAGTCCACAAATAAGTCCAAAAATGCAAAGTAAAACTGAAGTCCGCAAGAGACGCCAGGCAAAACAAGGGCACAAAGAGAAATCGGGGCTACACATCAGGGAATATTAACAGACATCTTGACAAGGGAGAAAGGGGAGACAAGGCTATGAATATGCTAAGTACTGACTGGGAAGGACAAACAGCTGGGAGTGGAGACGCAGGTGAAAGTAATTAACAACAGGTGAAAATAGTGAGGCAATCGAGGGAAAACACATGTAAGAAACTAACCTTTGAAATAAAACAGAGAGGAATACATGCAACTTTTTAAGCAAAACCACTCAGTGAAGCCTAGCTGTAAAATGTATATGTTTATTTTACCACTCTTTGAGCTAAATCCCAAGATTGAACATTTTAATTTCTTGTCTTATTTGCAACAGTGTTACATTTTACTGTTATAGTTCATATAGGTTTTTATTACCATTTTATAAACATCACATATCTCAGACTGGAGCAGGCTGAACTCAAAGGGATCATTTTGTGTCATGTGACTCGTGGAACGCCCCTTTTTGTGTGAGTGTGCACAGAGCCTGAAGCAGGAAGCCTGGCTTAAAAAAAAAAAAAGTTGATAACGACTGTTGTGAAACCTGTTACTGCTGCCTGGGGTTTTAGGTTTTGTCAAGCTGGCCTATTTAAAGAAAGCCTGGCCGTGTTGAACTTCCTTTGTAGTATTCCTCTCTCACTAGAAAGCAAGATAGCCGCATTTTAATGGCAAGAAGATGGTTGAATTTAGCTTAAAGCATTAACAAGTAAAACAGCAACAACAGTGTGTGGGACCACTTAACCATTTTAAGAATAGAACCAAGGCTACAAAGTACAGCACATAAATCCACAAGTCATTACCCATCAAATATGTACTGTCAGCACTGCCACAGATTATGGGCTTCTGGTCTACAAGGACATTAGACGACAAAGGCCGATGACGCATCTGAGTGTAGTCCCTTGCCATCAAACTGTGACTGTGACATAAAACACTACACTATGCTAATGAGACTACAGCTTTGCCAGACCCACTCGTTTTCCGTGAAGGCTGGGAGTTAGCTCCCACCCTAGCCATTAATTTCTTAAGACCTGGACATAAACACCTGCGGCCCAGCTGTGCTCCAGGACAGATTTTGGAACAGAACAAAATTGGGTTATGTGTTGGTGAACACAGTGTGGCTGTGTAGCTTGTAGAACACTGGAAATCAGATCAGCCTTACATAAATTAAAAGAAAAAGTGTGGTCAGCACTGCACACTTGGAGCATGTGTGTACTTACTGTAAAAGTACAGCTGTTCTTTCTGTAACGAATCCCACTGAGTGCACAGAGCTGAGACAAAGCACTTTTAGAACCCACTGTTGAATTCTATAAGACACCAGACTAGGTGTTAAATAAATAGTTTCCCAAGATATTCTAGTTCTGAGTGAATGCACTTACATTGATGAATGGGTAGTAAATCAAAAAGGGTAGGGAAGAGGTTAAAAAAAAAAAAAAAACTAATGACATGGAAATCGGCTGAAACAGCAAACAGCAGAGTTACATAAGGGAAGAAAATAAGTTCACCACAACTTGCATGAGTTATGACCATGGGAACATTTTTTCTTTGTTTTCACTTGACTTAAATGTCCTAATTGCGGGGAAAAACATCTCATTTCAATGAAATATTTAGTTTTTCACCCTCCACATTATTCCCAAATTCAGCTTAGTTTTGTGCGCGCGCGAGTGTGTGTGTGTGTGTGTGTGTGTGTGTGTGTGTGTGTGTGTGTGTGTGTGTGTGTGTGTGTGTGTGTGTGTGTGTGTGTGTGTGTGTGTGTTTTAAAGCAGATGCCTTGATCCAGTCCCACAGTGTTACTGCATTATGAAGGCTGCACGACTATCTAGATTTCGTTTATTCCAGACGAGTTAATATGTCTCTCATTCTTAATGTTTATTTCTTCTAACTATGAGCAGGACAAATAAATTAATTAATTAAACTCATGTGTGACATATACAGTATATGTAATATACAGTGACACATACACCTGTCTATCTGCAAGAGGTTTCTTATGTGTTTTGCACACGTTCATCACAAGCTGTCCACCACATTGTATGTGATGCAACCACCGGTCACAAAGGGAAAAAATGTAGGGAAAAATGATGGCTGTCACTAAGGAGTGCTGCACCAAAAACCAGCTTGTGATTGCACTGGTTGCTAGTAGATTGACACACACTGACTTGCCTGCAAACACTTGCTAACTACTAGCAGTAGTAAGACTTGAAAAAGACACAACATGGAAATCAGTAAAAGTAAATGATGTGGCTTTTGAAATGTGTTGCAAATGTTCCCTCTTTCTGGTTTGTGTGGTTTGCTTCACTATTGCTTGGAGTAGTTGACTAGTGTCTGTGCATTCCATGTAAACTGCAGGTGACTGTGGCAATCTGCCAGCAACCAGTGCAATCACAGGCTAGTTTTTGGTGCAGCACTCCTTAGTGACAGCCAGCATTGTCCTCTACATTTATCGCTCGTGACCACAGGTTGTATCACATTCAATATGGCAGACAATTCTCAGGCAACGTATGCATGACATCACACAAGTGGCCCCTGTATCTACTGACATAACACAGAGAGGCAATCTGCTGTAGCATAGCAAAGAAGTTTTTGTCAACTGGTTGGGAGAATACACATTTTTCACTACCGAGCGGTGGTTGCCAGATGGTTGCAGGACGGTCTCTAGGCCTGTGCTACTGGAATTTATTCACTTAACCCAACCCAAAATGGCAAAAACATCAAGTCTTAAGATCACATAGTTAGCAATCATATGACTAACAGTCAAGTTACTGCAAAACCTCAATAATCATAAAGTATCCATCATCCATCCATTCTCTTCCACTTAACCTGTTCAGGGTCGCAAGGCTAACACAGAGAGACAGACAGACAACCATTCACAATCACACTCACACCTATGGGCAATTTAGAATCACCAGTTAACTTAACCCCAGTAACTGCATGTCTTTGGACTGTGGGAAGAAACTGGAGTATATCCTTAATATCTGGTTTGTGTATATGAGCATATATAAAGCAGAAATACTTCACATCATTTCAGTCAGTTTTTGAGTTTCTATCTCTGCTACTCACCTCTATCGTATCTAAGCATTTTTTTTTTCTAGTGTTAATTGCAAATCAGATAAATAAACTATACATGTAAACATGTCAGGTGCAGTTGGTCATTGAAGTAACTATGTTATGATTTCCTTTATTTCCTGGAAGACAGTTTGACAGTTGGACACGATCCATCAGCGTCTCCATTTCCTGAAAGTCCTTCTCACACTTGCTCAAGCTGTTCATTGAGTGACGAAAGAGAAAACAAAGCCATGGCATGACCGGGCTTGAAGAGGCTGCCTCATTGGACGTTTGACATTCCACTGGCACAGCATCACAGGTCTACTTCTCCACATATCAGCTTGTGCAGCTCAGATACTGTAGTACAATGTAAGCAGACCGAAATAGACCATTACATTTGACTGTTGTTAGCCGCACTACCACTAATTGTGAATCACCCTCTTTGATCCAAAATTATACTTTAATGCATCTGATATGAAGTACTGTACTACCTTTAATCAAATGTGCAGACTAACAAATGCCTCAGACCCGAGAACGTAAGAGTACTCTCTCTCCATCTGTCATACACTACAAACTGTACAACGAGGCTGTTCAGTATCACTCAACAGCTCTGAATGACGGGAATAACATACAACATTTCACCAAAGAGTTATTCCTGTTTATATTTCTGAAGGTCGATGTTTAGCTAGTACACCTTCTTTCAAACCCAATTAGACTCACAGGCACAAATATACTTTAGACAGTTTTTTTTTTTGTCAAAAATAAATACAAAGCTAAATTTGAAAGGCTCAGGAACACGTCAGCAGTTTTCTGTCTTTCTTCTGTATTCCTTCAACCAAAAATGGCAGCTGAACAGAACCTGCACCGTGTTTTCATTCCAAACTTTTCCAAACTAATTCCATTTATGCATATCATTCTTACTTAGATGATGACTCCAGATGAGGTCACACAAGCAGCTCCCTGGGCTATGATGTTTGCAGATGGCATTGTGATCTGTAGTAAGAGTGGGACGCAGGTTGAGGTGAGTGATTTGTGACAGAAGCTTACCAGTAACAGTGAGAGGGAAGAGGATGACAGGGATGGAGAGGATTAGGGATGAGTACATCACAGGCACAGCTCAGGTTAGACAGTTTAGGGAAAACACATACTGTAAGCGGAGGGATGCTGTGTGTATTGAGATATGTTGAAGATGGTCTTCCCTTGTTCCCTCTGTGGAGGAAGTTCAATGGGGAGGTTTTTAGATGTGATGAGAGTGGACGTGCAGGTGGTAGGTGTGACAGAGGAAGATGCAGAGGACAGGAAAAGCTGGAAGTGGATGATGCACTATGGTGACCAGCAACAGGAAGAGCCAAAAAGGGAAGCTCCTTGTTTGGGCATATAATTATGCTCATGTTTGGTATATAATGGTTTAAAAAGAACTTTTGAAGAAAATGTATTTTAAAGACAAGTAAAACAAATAGGCAGTCTGAAAAAGTTTTTCTTTCTTTCCTGTGTCTATATAAATCCTTAAACAAAAGTATGGCTGCAGAAAAGATTATCTCTATAGAAACATCAGCCTTGTCAAAGGTTTCAAATGAAAATCTCTGAAGTGTTGAAGCCTTTAAAGAAATGACATTCAAGCTCTCTTTGTCTCTTTGTCATCCTTTCATTATCATGACTGGACAAGCAAAAAAAAAAAAAAAAAAAACATTTGACGTTGCTATGGTAGAGTTGCGATGTACTACAGTACACACAGCAGGACGGCTTAGCCCGTTTTGTCTCAGATTTCTTTGGCTTGACTTCTTACTAAAAAGACTCCCAGGCAGAGATCCAGGATCCCAGAGGAGAGTTCAGATGTTTGTCCTGTGCCACTATTAGGACAGCGAGATAGGATTAATTAGATTCATTACAAGAAATATTCATTTTTTTTAAAAAAGAGCTTGGCACTATGTCTAATATTTGGAGATAAGAGCAAGGCCAAAGGTTGAATCATTCAGCACAGACCCGGCGAGTCCTTTGTACAGCTGATGTTCCTCACACAGGCAACTACTGGAAATCGCACTGAAAGGGAAGTGATTAGTGAGTCACTTAACTTATTTGTCCTCGCTGATTTTAAGTGTACGTACTTTATGCGCACACACAAGCGCAGGCAGTCAATGACCTCATGAGACAGTCTGATAAAGTTGTCAGACAAAAACAACATCTTGTGCATGAGCCTGCAGCTCCTTTTAATACTACAGTACCACCCACGGATTGAGGCAAAAAAAGGCCAAAGCTCTATACCACACACCATGGACTCTTAGACAGGAAAAGCTATCCTCCCTGGGAATAAAGGACATTCCGAGTTGAAATAAAAGGGCCTTGCTTGATACATTGTAATTAATCTTGGATATTCCAGTATCGGGAGTCTTTATAGAAGCTGCCTATAAAGTCTTGGCAGTATTGGAACAATCCAAGTGTCTCCATTTCAGAATGTGCTTCCAATTATTTCAATCCCATATATGATTTTTCTTGAAATATTAAACTCCTCCAAATTTTAATTAACTTCATTGTGTGAAAGGGAGGAAGGAGCAATTTCATTTCCTGTCCTGTTCCTTGTGGCAATTCAGAAATATCAACTAAGTATTTTTTAAGATATCAATCTTGGTATAATGAACACCTCGTCCTCCCGCCTTTATGACGAAGACGTCAATGTAATAATTATGTCTTGCTTCAAAAATACACAATAGGGAAAATCAATGGCCCAAACATTTTCTGGAATTGCTGTATTCTTTGATTGATTGTCCCCCTTCTTCCTCTCTTATCTGTTGAGATAATCATTGCTTCTTCTTGAGAAACTTAGGACCAAAAAAAAAGAAAGAAAACACAAAAGCCCTTTTTGTAAAGCCAAACCATAGGTCTGTTTGATTGACATTTTATTCTCTAACAAGTTTTTGGTGTCAAAAATCTTCTGAAACTTCAATAAAGTGACTTACTGTTGTGTTTAAAGAGAAGATTTATATGCAGTCTGGCAAAAGGTGATATAATGTCGAGAAAGTCCCCCCACCTACCCCTTCTCTTCAGCAGGCTGCCCCTCACTGACTGTGTTCTTCTGAGAGGAGGCGATAAACGGTGCAGCACAACCCATTTTCCTGAGAGAGGACTACAGAGATTGTGCGACTGTGGAACGTCAGTTTCATTACTACTTCTTCATCTGTAGCAAAAGATGAACTCTGTGAACTTTCATTAACAGTGAAAGGTGGCTGGTGTTTGTTCCCCGTTAAAATGAGTAAAACTGGCTCGAGTCAAAAGTTTTTTGATTGTTTTATGAATTTAGAGATTTTTTCTTTTTAAACTCCAATGATCAGTCAAAAATCTTTAGAGGAAAGAACCTGTTTTCAGAATTTAGTCAAATAGGTTAAATATATGAGGCACAGATTTAGTGGGTGAAGCAGTTTGTGAAATCAGGATGTTGTATCTTTTTGCAGGCTTTAAGTCTAAGGCGAGAACATTCAGCAGGTCCCTGCCTGAGGATCTCGGGGTGTGCATTCGTACCAAGACATCAGCAGTTCTGTTATATATCCTGGAGCAAGGTGCTTTAAAAGTTAAAGGTTTGTATCAAAAAAGGTTCCTGACTTAGATTAACATCAAACAATACGGGACTATGAAAGAAAAACTAGGGTGCATATATTCAGTGCCAGTGATAAGGACCTCACTTATGAGTTTGAGAAATATTTGAAACATTTAGCAGATTAATTATAAGACTGGAAAACTCTGACAAACTTCTGTTTAAGGTAGCCAAGTGGCAGCATATATTGTGAAAATAAAATGAGTCCTTGCCTTGTTCCCTGAGGAACTCCACAATTTAATAACAAGTGAGACGTAACATGGAGTCATAGGGGGAAAAAATAACTCTTGTATCATCATATAAGGATAAAAATCACTTCACAGCCGCTGTCTATAAGATGACTAAAGTCTCATAAATATTTTCTTAGAGAAAAAAGAAGGTGAGTTATTAGATTTGGATGGATCGAGGCCAGATTCTTGACTGAGTGATTACACATTCTTGAAAAATTTTGGGACACAGCCAAAGGATAAAGAACCGTTAATTATCCATTACTTCACACAGAAATATGGCAGGCATCTGCAGGGATTAAGGAGTGTTTGAGCTCATTTAACAAGACTGGTAGAAAACACCATATATAAAAGGTAAAAAGGCATCAATAGAAGCCACGAGACACAGTATCTGATTGTAGCTCTCCAATTTCAGTACTGAAAAGGTTAAAAAAAATAATAATAATATTCCTCCCTAGATGACTTACACTGGTTAAAACATGCAGGATTTGAAAGATAAGATAAAATAATTCTTTATTTGTCCCACAATGTGGGAAATTTATGATAAAAAAAGAGCTCTGAACTGTGCAACAGAGCGAGCTGAGCCTTGCACTTCTCACATACCTCTATTTGTTGATAATTTACTTCATCTTCCTTCACCTCAGTTCCACTCTTCTAAGTGCAAATGTCATAATTGATCCAGAGTTTAACGTGGGCATCAGAATCTAAAGTGGATGTACAAATGAAAATGAAAGTACGTGGTACATTCGTGCTAGTAGGAAAAAATGGGTGAAAACTTCAGTCTGCTTTCCTAATTTCAAAAGCACGAGCATATTTTGAAACCCTTGTTTACCCTTTGGAAAATACTATCAAATAAAAACAGTCATCAGATCTGTCAATAAAATTTATGGGGCTAATACACATACCCTGTTGATTAAGTGTAGGCTTAAGAACATGAAATGTTGTAAACCAGATTAATTAAAGATGTTTAGAAACTCTGCGGCAAACGAGCGGGAAGGTTGGTCAACACGGATATTAAAACACCAGCTGACATGATTTTTATCACAAACGATGGGCGATAGCAGATCTGAGAATGCCGATGTAGATCTATGAGGAGTCACTATGTCACAAAGAGTGGGGTTCGAACACATACTTCTGTTACAATGCTATGACCCACTAAAGGAAACACTAAATACATTAAACAAATCTGACCTCTTACATATACTCAGGATCAGGATACAGTTAAAGACAGTAAAGTAGGCCTGTTCTCTTCAGCCACTGTAATACTAGTTCAGTGTTGGAAATTCTTTACTTTACAGTTTTACTTTTTTCTTATTACTGCAATTTTGGTAAGGAGTGTTTTTCTCCTGAAAGGAGCAGCTCGACATTTTCAGTCACAGAGCTCCTTGACACTGTGAACGCGTGCACAGATTCATCTCCGTACAAATAGAAAACTAGAAAATTTGCTTTCATTTCAACACATCAAATAGGTTTTAAGAAAACGTACCTAAGGGTATTGATTGCCACCTCAGTATGTCTCCACTCAGAAATACAAAAGGCTCTGGGCAAAAAGAAAATAGGAGGTGCACCCCTCAAATGATTTGACTTTTCTGTCTCTCTGTCCGCTCCTGTCCTCACTTTTCTCTACCACACAGATTACGTCATTACTGTCTTCTCCTTTCTCCCTTTGTTTCCCTACTTTCCATCCCTCACAAATGAGATCATTGCACTGATTTCATTCCAGCTGTTATGGGCCACATTCCAGCACACAGCCACAGATCACAGGCTAATACAGCGCCTCTCTCCCAGCTGTGTAATTCCTAACAGCTGCAGAGCATTGAGTTATGAGATTTGAGCAAGAACACCAGTCTTACTCAATTAAATCCCAATCTATGGTGGAAAAAGTTGAGCCATAGTATTAGTGATGGAGCAATATGGCTTGAGTTGTGCTGACTCCATAACTGGTCAAACCACAAGGATTTAATAAATGGCCTTTCTGAATGTTGGGCTACTTTAACTCGTTAAACAAGTTTATATTTACGGGCTCAACGTCTGTGACCCTCTGGTGACATCTAATGGTCACACATAAATATCACATAAAGGGTTATTTTGTTTTATTTTATTTCTAACCAGATTCAGCTTTAAATGTTTACAAAAGGACTGAAGCCACAGCCTATATCAGAATGCACTTAAAGAAAGCAACTACATTACTGTGAGTTTAATGTAATTCCTCTGTGAGTCACGCAGGTCTCACATTACTCTCTGGCAGTTTTTCTCAGTTAACCACACACACACACACACACACACACACACTAAAGAATTTCAGTGACAGAGCTGATCTTTTCTACCCTTGTCAGCTTGAGTTGAGAATTATTTGTACACTTAAAACAAAATGTTTATGCAGTGAGACATAAATGGACAACAGAAAACAACTTTTTAAAGTAAAATCAACCACCAACAGTAATATTATTATTATGGCTCAATGTTCCTGCCACTCCCTGACATACGCAACACAAAGATGTGGCCATTCATCTTCAGCTATTCTATCTGCCAGACTATTGAAACCCCTGCATTTTCAGTCATGCAGGCCTTCCCTGCCCAGTTACACCTGTTGCTAAACCCTTGTAATGTTGTGTCTGTATACAAGTTAGATGAATGGGTTAGAGAAGTGAGCCTGAAGGCAGCGTTTGCAATATCACAAATGTGGCTCTGTTTTAACCCAGCAAGAGCCCGTGTCCCCCTTGTTCCAGAGGAGGTTATGTTCAGATGCCACTTTTTACATTTCACTTATCATTTTCTTGCCAATATGCTGTAGTGTTCACATTGATTGTCAACTAAGCCAGTATGTCATATTGCCATACACTATGTGAACTGAGCATTATATTAATGTCACCAAATAAAACCTACCAGTTACAGCAGCTCAAACTGTACACTTGTTTCCATAGAAGTGTATGAATGAAGTTTCTGCCTATTTCCTCCGAATTCGGTATTGTTATTTTTTTTTTTTTTCAAATTACTCAGCAACTGGGTCCTCCCGGTGACTAAACCATGCCATGACAGTTATGATGAATCCAAGCAAAGCTAGAATGTACAGATTCTGCACAGGAAAGTACAGAGAGAGCGATCAAAAGTCCATCAGGTACAGTAAAGCTGGTATTCTACAGAACCTGATTCACAGAGAGATGGGTAAGGTGTGTGTGTGTGTGTGTGTGTGTGTGTGTGTGTGTGTGTGTGTGTGTGTGTGTGTGTGTGTGTGTGTGTGTTCACTTTTTCATTTTTGATTTCGTTTTGCTGTTGTTTGTTTGATTTTAATTCCCAGCTATCTTGTTTTATTCTGATTCCCTGGTTTCTCTTTGATACCGAGTTTCTTTTGATTTGTTTCCATCTGTGGCAATGGAGAACATTGTTTGTGGCTATAAATAAACCTTGCATCAAACTGGGTTGCCCAACCTTTCAACCAAACAGGTTGGATATGCCCAACAGGTGATCATGTGATGATGTCACTGTGAGATGAGAATAAATCACAAGAGGATACATTGTAAGAAATAGTACAAATATAGCAAGTGCTGGGAAATACTGATGAATAGGTTCTCTAGATTCAACACCTGACACACATGAACACAGCAGAGCAGGAACCAGTGAGCAGCCTGTTGTGTCAAAAATATTCCTACTTCAAGAATGTTCCAGGACCACTACAGCTGAAGGCAAATGACAAATCGGGGCTTTCAGGGTAAGTGCAGGGCCTGGGTTTAATAATACAAATGCCAGTGACGCAGTGCTTGTCTGTGTGGCACAAATCTTTTTAGTTGAGACCTTGGAAAAAAAAACATGAATGCAGTTAGATGTCTCCTCTGGTGTCTGGAAATGCCGAGAAGCACCTGTGCCATTTCCATATATGGACCCCCTCAAAAACAACATATTACATATCACAGGTTTAATACTGATACAATAAATCTGATACAAATCAAACCTGGCTCCTGATGCCCTTGAGTCCATGGAGAAGGAAATTAAAGTGACAAGTGGCAAGAGTTCTTGAGGAACTCTTCCACATCGAATTTGTGTTGCAGGTGATGTATCACTCCTCAGCTGTGCCAGCTTCCCTTTCACCACACTGTGCTGAAACCATGAAACCACCAGTTTCAGTTAAGTAGATCTCTTTGAGCAGAGTATCACTTTCATGAAGTAGCTTGGTCTCAGTGTGCGGAACCTTACATCCTGCTACATGATTGTTACAGAATACAGAAAGCGGATCCCAGTAAGTTACTAATTTCCTTTGACTACAACTATAAAAGGACTACCGTAATAAAAATGACTAAACTGGTCTGAGGTGACACAAGCTTCAACAGAGTGTAGAATCTGATTTCTGGCCTGTAGTTCACTATATGAAAAGTCTATTTAAACACTGTTTACTGGTTCAAAATTTCTGGTTCTATTTTTTTCCACCCTTTTACTGCAGCTAGATTTAAGCAGAATACATTTTAGCTGTTGTTTTTAGTTGTTTGCATAAAAACAAGAGTGGGTAACAGCAGAGAACGCACAAAGCTCCACTTAGACAGTACACTGAGATGTGCTTATGAAGTGGTTTGGTGCTTTGGTGTGGCCAAAGGGAGGTGAATTTTGAGGTAATGTTGATGAGGCTGTAAATGTAAAGTGCAGGAATAAGCCTGGCAAGAGCAACAGCCATTCACTATCTGTTTAATATGTATAGTGTGAAGAAGAAGAATCCCTCATTGTCCGCTTCTTGAGTTGATTTAAATTTTGTCACCCAAAAAGAATTTACGAGGCCAACATAAGCTCACGTGACAGGAAGAGATTCTTTCTTAACACGCTTCTAGAATAATCCTAATGTGCTGACAGAGAAAAGAGTCTTTGTTCTGAACAAAGCTATGTTCCAAACTTTCCTTGAAGTTAGTGCATGGTTAGGATTGGCCAACAAATGATAACTTGATACAAATTTTCCGTATTGTACTCCCCCCTGCCCCCATGGGTGTAAGGAAACACTGGGATGCTTTGTTGCACAGAACAAGTACTGTGGATTTTGTCCCTATTCACTTACAGCAGACTTGGTATCATTCTCAGAATGAATTCTCAGAGGCTCACTTTAAAAACTGCTTCATTTGTTTTACGAACTGCATTTTAAGCCAGTTTAATTTCTTTTTCAAGTGAGGAATTATCATTTTAGCGTGAAAAGTCTTTTCTATTACATTAAGCAGCAGAAAGAGCTATTGTGAAAATGACACTGTGGAAAAATCGTTCGGAGTAATGTTACCATACAATAAGAGATAAGAAAAGATAAGAAATCAGTTTATTAGGTTTATTTATAATGTGTCATTTCTCCAGTCTGAATTTGTTTAACTGGAATGTGTCACGTGTTGATGCTGCTGAGTAAACATTTATGTAAGTATGTATTTATTTACTATTTTGTTTATTTATATATTGGTACTGGTTACCACATACCCGAAAACTCCAAGGGAGATTTTCTTTGTTTAAAATGATCATTTCAATGCATAATACTTTTCTCTGAAAGTGACACAGATGACTTTTTGTTTGTTTGTTTGTTTGTCCACAAAAATCCATCCAATTTCTTAAAAATGCCCCAGCTGGCGAGAGGCAGGGTACACCCTGGACATATCGTTAGTCTGTCGCAGGGTTAAGACACAAAAAAACTACTTTATTAAACAAAAGTCATCCAGCAACTACACAACGACACCTTCCCGCCACAGACCAGTCAATTAGGATATTTCTGTCTAAACAAATGAATGAATCACGACAACAGGCAACTACCGACGCTTTAGTCACCAGGTAAGGCAGGAACAGGTGTATCCAAAACACCGGAAATCTTGTTGCTGCTGGTGGGCAATTAAAGCACACTTTACGCTCTCGGAGTGCAACGTGACATTTTTGTATTTGTCGTCAAACTGAGTAGGTGATGCAACATTGTTTGCATCACCTCAGTATTACATAGCTTTTCCTAATTTTAGGTTTTTCCACTCATAGTTCCTGTGGAGGTTTCATAGATCTGCTATTAACGCTTCCTTTTTTTGTCTGAGAAACATTATACTCGTATATTTGTATGTAACTAAATGGGGGGTCAGATATGCTCTAAAAAAAAAATCAAACATAATTGGGGGGGGGGGGGGGGGGGGGCTAGTTGAATTGCAGATCGCAGATCTGCCTAAACCGAAAGTGAAACAGGTTTTCTGCTGCTCAAGCAATAGAGCAGGAGCTGCGCGTAATACGAAAACAACATGAGCGATGAAGCTTATAAACATCTACAACTACCAACACACTCACATAACATACGCTGCAATGCTTCAGTGGCCATCGAAACGATTTCTGCTTTGGTCAATGAGACAACTGGAAGTGAGCAATGAATGGCTTTTTTTTTTTTCTTCTGTTTATCAGGACACAGGGAAAGCGAAGTTCCTCTGGACTTTTTATTCTCCCCAACAGCAGGGGGGAATTTGGCCATCAGCGATAAAACTCGCCCAGAATGCCAGGATCGTCGTTAAACCTGCAAGGTACTGACGAGGTAAGTTGCTCTTGACCGATCTGTTTACCTCTTGCTTAGTTTAAGAATAAAACATGTAATGAGCACAGGAACCAGCCAGGAATTTACCAATAGCTGCAGCTTCAAAATAAAAATTAAAAAGGTTCATGTTTATTATTAATAATAATAATAATAATAAAACAACTTTGTGTCATTGATAACATGCTCATTTCAAGTATTATAAATCAATGTGGCTTGTTTATTATTCAGCCAGCCCTTTGATTAAAATTGTGTCAGTCTCACAAAAGCTACAGAAGATTTCTATCTACTTATCTTTAAATGCGATATTTCATTCATTTATTTCATTTCATTATCTATTTATTTAGTTGGACACTGAGCCAAGTTCATGACGTGCTTTGACGTCACTGTATTGACTCACTACAAAAGCAGTTTTACTGACATTTGTAAATATAGCTGTAATGTCTGTAAGCACATGCACTCCATTTCTTACATTTTTAATGACTTCCCTCGTGCTCGCTTTTCTTCCCATTGCTTTGTTGATTTTCTTCACTGTCACCACCTCACTTCCTCTGGTCTTCTCTTTTTCATTTAGATGAAGCTGCTTCTATTCAGCATCATCTGTGGATTTCTCAGAGTCACGTATCAGAATCCGAGGCAGGACTGGACTCTGCTGCCCAACAGTAAGTTTGATGTTTACCAAAGCATGTCACTCAAAGTTGAAATAACTCTTTCTTGCCCTGTTTCAATCCCTGCGTTTGTGAATGTGTCCTCTGATAGTTCTGGTTTTGGAGGTGGATGGCACTTTGGGCGAGCAGATCCTGAGGTGCGTGGAGTCGCCGCAGGAGCTCGTGGCGAGAGGAAACCAGAGCCAAGACGTTTTTTGGAAGAAGAATGGAAGAGAGCAAGCTCAGAGAGGAAACACATATCGTGTGCAGCTAGAGGAAAGCTTAGGAGGGGGCAACTACACCTGCCACAGCAAGGATGGATCACTCCTGAATCACACCGTTGTTCTGATCCAAGAGGATGAGACCAAAAGGAGGAAGATTCTAGTGAAAACTGATCAAGGTGTGTTCTAATCAATGATGCAGCTGAGAAAACTTGGTACATTCTAAAGTGTTTTCACTCCTGAGATTGCCTTGTGTTCTTTGAATTTTCTCAGATTATCTAAAGTGCTCTGCTCAAAATTACAACGGAGAGTTCCACTGCTCTTGGACCTGGCACAGCAGTCGCAGTGGCAAAGTAGCATTTATCAAAGCCCGACGGTAAGCACACAGTATACTGCTGAAATGTTTTCTGTTTCACTCTCCAATAATAACACGGCACTCAGCCTCACGTCAGAGCTGAGACTGCACACTGATATCCATAAATACCCGGTTATGAAAGGAAACATGTTTGTGTAGTTTAAAGGTCATGTGCTGGGATCAGAATCCATGTCAAAAATAATATAGCTGTCAATACTGGTGAATGCCACAAGTTTGTCCATGAGAAGCTTGTACAGCTACTTGAACATGAATACCTTTTTTCACTTTTTTTCTTTTACAGTGTTCCTGATGACAATAACACCAAGTGCTCTGTGGATGCCAGTGGCCAGCTTTGGACGTGCTCCTCGGGTCACAGCAACTTCAGCTGTTCTGTGAACGACAACAGGATCTCCTGCCTGGACGAGCAGCAGTGCCCTTACGCCGAGGAGAGCCAGCAGATCCACATCGATGTATACGTGTTGAGTGAGCACTTTCTGGTGGAGAAATACTCCAAATACTTTCACTTGTCAGAGATAGGTGAGAAATCTTTGGTGGAAGCTTCCTCTTGTGTGTCTTTTTTTGTCACCTCCCTTGTTTTGATTTCACTCTATGTTTTGCTTCCGTCATAAATAGTGAAACCTGATAAGGTGAAGATTGCTCGAGTCAACGCCACGGTGATACAGTGGAGTTACCCGAGCTCTTGGAGCAGTCCCTACTCCTACTTCCCTCTCACTTTCCAGATTGCACAGCTCAAGGCTGGATGCACAAGGTGTGACAGTCCTTGCAATGACTCACAAGTAAGTGGAATTTACAGACTGTGCTGTGAATGTTTCCAAAAAGGAAGAAAAGGAATGAATATAATGGAGATACAGAATATGTGTTAAATGATAAGGAATTATACAAACCTCAGAAGAAAAAACAGCAAGGGCAAGTGTTGTAGACATATAATATTTGATTTTTTCAAACTTTTTCAGGCTTTGACAGTCTACTCTACAGACATTTGTCAGTTCAAAGTAAAGCACAAGGCTCAGGCTGTGTGTGTCAGAGCAAAGGATGCATTCTGTAACTCACAATGGAGCGAGTGGAGCCATAAAAGGTTAGTGGTTAGTGCCACTCAGTGGTGGAACATGTGACATTCAGCTGTTTCCCCTGTAATGCTTATAGCTATGTGCTTTCCCACAGGTTGTCTGTCACATGTCAGAGTGCAGATCACTTGTTTTTCTCGTGGCCTCATTATTTCAACATTTTATGCCTTTTAGAGAATTCACTGATGGCTGTGGTGTGTTTTGGGCCTTACAATTCAGTCCAAATCATAAAATTGCCAAATAATTCCCTTATTATTGTTATTCTTTTACAGGCTGAGGAACCACAGGAAGAACAAAAGGAACAAACAGCTCAACAAACAAGCATAAGAGATGAAAGAGAATCCCAAATCTGGACATCTTTTATGTGCCTTCATATATGTCTTTATATATTTCTATTTATTTTACAAAATAATATTCATTTTGGTAATATCTATATTATTTGGTAACTCTAACTGTCTTTATTCCTAAGCAAATAAAAATGAACTGAACTTGGTGTTTTTGTTACATGCCTGTTGCAAGTCTTCACTGCTTTGCATTCATTTCAAAAATCACCAAAACATCATCATTTCAGACATTATTAGGAGACCATACAGAAGAAATCATTCAAGAAATGACTTGTTCTGTAAGCCTCTCAGTCTTTAAAGAGGTCAATGATAAACTTGAAATCTATTTCACAGAGAACAAAAATATGAATTATTGTTTATTTTTAGCAACACACAATACATATGCAAAGAGACATCAGGTGCCCAAAATTTTTATGTCTTTTCCCCAACCAGTTAAGTGAAAGTGCATTTTTTGGTAGAAACTCACTGTGATGAAAAACAGGCTGGTTGTTAAGCAGGTGTTTGTTGCCAGGACACGTATAGTTTTTGTGTTGTGTTTTTTTCCTGACTTTTGTTTGCTCTCACTGTCCTATTACCAAATCATGATTTCTGAACAGATCATCTTCCACGACAAACTAATGCCAGCACTGATATACTGACAGAATCGCCTTTTCAGAAGCCCTGAACTAAATACAGTAATATCAAAACTGAGCACAGGCAGAGTTCCTCAGGATGCTTTGTTTCAAACGCCCCTATAAGAGGAAGCGCACATGTGATATAATGATGGTTTAGTGTAACAGCTGGGCAGTGACCTTTAAACAATGGAGCTGGTATTATGTTTGTAACTATTATTCAACACTACTCTGGCATTTTCCTTTGTGAGTAACTCTGCCTCGCAGTAAATGAGGTTGAATCATTACTATGAGCGTAATAGTTTATCACTGTAGTGCTGGTAATTATTTTTGACCAGTTTTGATGCCTTAAAATAGCCACACAGCACCATACATGGAGTTCTCAGTGAGTTTATCTTCTCGACCGAATATGCATCATGCTTTTTAGGTAATAATGTTTAATACATGTTTAATAAGAACTAAACTATAGTTATAATACTTAATGACATATAGCACTGTGCAAACTCTTGAGCCACCCTTCATTTCTTTATATATTCTCCAGTTTTTTAAAGTTTTCTTGAGCAAAGGGGTTTTTTTTTAGGGTCTTTCAGAGTTTTCATTTGGTCACTGGCTGCTTTTTCATTCATTCATTTTCAGTCACATTTTTATTTTTTGTTATTGTTGTTTGTTAGGTTGTGTGTTTGTTAAGCAAGTTAACACTGACCTATGAAGAGTACAAACATAATAGTACAAGCATAAAAAAAGGCTTCTGACTCATGGATGTTGTGTCTACGCATAACAGACAGCTTAGTAAACAAGCAATTATAAAGCTGAGATGAGGGCAATACAAGAATATATATATATATATATATATATATATATATATATATATATATATATATATATATATATATATATATATATATATATATATATATATAATACCAAGGGCTCAGAGAAGAGCTAGAAAGGATGTGGAAAGGATGTGGAAGGTGACCCCCAAACTAGGAGAATGGCTCCAGCACATTCCAGGAACGACATCCAAGATCTCTGTCCAGAAGAGCGCAGTCCTGGGAACAGCTAAGATACTGCACAACACCCTCAAGTGCCCGGGCTTCTGGTAAAGGACCCAATCTTGAAGGGCAAAGACCTGGAATTTTTTTTAATATATATAAATTCAGTAAAGACCTGACACAGGACTCAAGAGATGGTAAATGGACTAGTTCTTATATAGCACTTTTCTACTCTTACTGAGCACTCAAAGTACTTATACAACATGTCCGCATTTACCCATTCACATAAGCACTTCCACAAGCTTGCTGTCTACCATTCACACTCCATCAGTTGCATTAGAGAGCAACTTGAGGTTCAGTACAGTATATTGCCCAAGGATACTCTGGCATGCAGCCTGGAGCAGCCAGAAATTGAACCGCCAACCTTCCAATTAGTAGGTGACCTGCTCTACTGCCTGAGCCACAGTCACAGAGTTGCCCTTTAGTTGATCAATTTACGGTTCACTGAAGCCTCGTCAGTGGAAGGGTGGCTGTCAAGAAGCCATTCTTAAAGAAGGTAGAATGGGAGAAAAGGCTGAGGTATGCCACATTAAACAAGAACTGGACTGAAGATCAGTGGCAATGGGTGTTATGGAGTGATGAATCCAAATTTGAAATTTTTGCTTCAAATCATCATCAGTGTGTACAGAGGAGCTCAGGAGGGAGGTACAAAAGTGAGTGTGTACACTAATCTGTAAACCTCTGTCATGATATGGGCTGCATTTCGGTCAATGGTACTGGAGATCTTGTTTCAGTTTTCAGTTTATTGAACCCCCTTTAGACAATGAGTAAGGCACAAAATTACAGTTTGGGGTCTTGTGGCTCTAAGTAGTATTGTTTATGGGTATTCATATGCATGCACACCTGCCTGTATGCCTGTGTGTGTACCTATGTGTGTGCCTGTGTGTGTGTCTGTGTGTGTGTATGTGTGTGAGGGGTCCTAACAACCTGAAATTCCAGTGTCATTTTTAATGAAGCAGAAGGCAGATCATTTAGCACCAAATTTCCATGTCACATGCAAGAAAAGTCCAAACAAACAATATCACACCTACTGAATAATAAGCTACTCTTGTCTGCGTTGCTCTGTTGGTTATGGTTGTTTGCTGGGAGGCTGTGGTGGCTGCACTGTTCACTTCCCTATCATAAAAAGCAGAAGAGGTTACGTGATGTAATCACTTTCGGGGCAAAATACAAAAAAGGTATGACAGTCCTGACCTATGTTTTAGTTTTTCTGCATGTGACAGAGGGTAGTTGTTACAGTTTTGAGAAATGTTTCTACTTTTGTGCTTCAATTTCCCATCATATCTAAAGGCGAAGAACACGATTTACGTTAAGCATGTGACATTTTGAAAGTGAAAATTTGAACATCACTTCTGAAAACATCTGAAATGGTATGTTAGGGTTAGTGGATTGGCCTCCTAGCTCAAATGAGACTTTATGTAACTACTTGATAAGTGGTTAAAATAGATTCACAAATGGTTGCAATGGCAGTATTTTTTTCTTTCATTGTTAATCTCTCAGTTATGTTTTGATTAATGTAAATTATCAGAAAATTGTTTTTAAAAAAAGGCTCATTTTGATTGTGTGGTAATGAGTCAGCTATAATAAGGCTGACCTGTTACCACTGACAACAGACCACAAACCAAAGATATTACTGGACTTGTATAAATGACAAAGCATCAGGTCGACTCTGTACTTCAATACATCACTGAAAGAACTGATTGTTATTTTAGCCCAAGTTTACAGTAACTGACATTAAAAAGAGACTTCGGTGAGGAAATATAACAGTTACAGTGAACATGACCTCAGTCTCACCACAATGCCGTGTACATCACGTGGGATATCAGCCACATGGTCTGACTGAAACAGCATACAGTGTGTCTCTGATTAATGTAGGCCAAAGAGCACAAATTAAATCAATCTGTATCTTTCACGGCTGCCGAAATACTCGGTCCTATCAGATTTTTCTAAACTGAACAGTGATGGTTCTGTCTCAGCTCCGGTGACTGGCTACATCTAGAGCTGGAACTTGGAGCTGTAGAGAAAATTGTGGACAGGAGTTTAATTCATATGCAATTTAAATAATTGTGTCACTTGTCAGAAAACATTTTAGTTTTATGAATACACGGTCTGATACCCACAACAGGGCCCATTTTCTTTGTTTCCACAAGAATGGTCAGCTGTACTTTTGACTTGTACACACACAAACACTTACAGGTGCTGGTCATAAAATTAGAATATCATGAAAAGGTTGATTTATTTCAGTAATTCCATTCAAAAAGTGAAACTTGTATATTATATTCATTCATTACACACAGACTGATATATTTCAAATGTTTGTTTCTTTTAATATTCTTTCTTTCTTTATAACTGACAACTAATGAAAACTCCAAATTCAGTATCTCAGAAAATTAGAATATTGTGAAAGGTTCAATATTGAAGACACCTGGCGCCACACTCCAATCAGCTATTTAACTCAAAACACTTGCAAAGGCCTTTAAATGGTCTCTTAGTCTAGTTCTGTAGACTACACAATCATGGGGAAGACTGCTGGTTTGACAGTTGTCCAAAAGACAAACATTGACACCTTGCACAAGGAGGGCAAGACACAAAAGGTCATTGCTGAAGAGGCTGGCTGTTCACAGAGCTCTGTGTCCAAGCACATTAAAAGAGAGGTGAAGGGAAGGAAAAGATGTGGTAGAAAAAAGTGTACAAGCAATAGGGATAGCCGCACCCTGGAGAGGATTGTGGAACAAAACCCATTCAAAAATGAGGGGGAGATTCACAAAGAGTGGACTGCAGCTGGAGTCAGTGCTTCAAGAACCACCACGCACAGGCGTATGCAGACCTGGGTTTCAGCTGTCACAGTCCTTGTGTCAAGCTACACTTGAACAAGAGACGGCGTCAGAAGCGTCTCGCCTGGACTAAAGACAAAAAAGGACTGGACTGCTGCTGAGTGCTCCAAAGTTATGTTCTCTGATCAAAGTCAATTTTGCATTTCCTTTGGAAATCAAGGTCCCAGAGTCTGGAGGAAGAGAGGAGAGGCACAGAATTCGCATTGCTTGAGGTCCAGAGTAAAGTTTCCACAGTCAGTGGTGGTTTGGGATGCCATGTCATCTGCTGGTGTTGGTCCACTGCGTTTTCTGAGGTCCAAGGTCAACACAGCCAACTACCAGGACGGTTTATGCTTCCTGCTGCTGACCAACTTTATGGAGATGCAGATTTCATTTTCCAACAGGACTTGGCACCTGCACACAGTGCCAAAGCTACCAGTACCTGCTTTAAGGACCATGGTATCCCTGTTCTTAATTGGCCAGCAAACTCACCTGACCTTAAGCCCATAGAAAATCTATGGGCTACTGTGAAGAGGAAGATACTCCAGAGCCAACAATTCAGAAGAGTTGAAGAGCAACCTGGGCTCACATAACACCTGAACAGTGCCACAGACTGATCGACTGTATGCCACACCGCATTGCTGCAGTAATCCAGGCCAAAGGAGCCAACTAAGGATTGAGTGCTGTACATGCTCATACTTTTCATGCTCATACTTTTCATGCTCATACTTTTCATGCTCATACTTTTCAGTTGGCCAACATTTCTAAAAATCCCTTTTTTTGTATTGGCCTGAAGTAATATTCTAATTTTCTGCGATACTGAATTTGGAGTTTTCATTAGTTGTCAGTTATAATAATCAAAATTAAAAGAAACAAACATTTGAAATATATCAGTCCATGTGTAATGAATGAATATAATACACAAGTTTCACTTTTTGAATGGAATTACTGAAATAAATCAACTTTTTCATGATAGTCTAATTTTATGACCAGCACCTGTAAGTGTAGCAGCCTTTTAAAAAAAGAAAGTTTGCTGTAATTGTCTGTGTATTCAGTATATAAAATGTGCAAAGCACGGAAGCTGCAAGTCTCCTTAGGGGTTTATGCTGTAGCAAAAGTGTCAATGGAAAAAGGGTTTTATAAGCAAAATGAGGGATGATTATGACTGCTAGAAGACAAGGTCATCCTTACTGAGCCCATCAATAGCAAAAGAGGGGGGAATATTTCAAGGCGAAGGTCATGTTTTAGTACACTGAGTGTATGAAATGCTAGTGTGTGCAAGTAAAACACAGTTTCTTCCCATATTTTGATTTGTTTTTGCAATGATTATTTCAAACGATTGATTAGATTTAGATTATAACTTTTTTCATTCATTAAATATATCATGAGGTGAGAATATTTGTTACATGCATGTATAGTGGTTTCTTTGGGTTTTTATTAGAGCTGGCAATGTCTGACAGCTCCTTCCAAATACATGGGAATGTGTTCCTTTGCGAAGGAGTAACAATAGCAGGTTAATAGCTTTACCTAATAATCGCTTTGTTTTCAGTGATTGTGAAAGTCTGTAAACTTACGCTCAGAAATTAAAGAAGTTACCATCTGTCTTCTTTGGGTATTACATGAAAACTTTTCCCCACATAATTACGTCTATCACCCCCCCCCCCCCCACCCCCCCCCCCCCCCCCCCCACCCCCAGCCCACCCCAAAACAAAGACATATTCACTACAGCAAAAAACAAAACAAAACAAAAAAAAAACCCAAAGGTTTTCATTGTTGTACCGTCAATTCCTCTTAAGACAGCGACATGTTTAAATGCTTGCCCCATGTGTTGAAATACTGAGAAGGAGGAGATAAACTGAATTCACATGATTCGTGTTATTTATGTGGAAACATTCACCTTTGCTCTATTACTTCTCCTTCTTGTGAATCCCCTGTCTTACTGGCCATATCCGTATTTTCTGACCGCGATAATTATGACACAGGAGTATTAGCCATACGGACAGATGGCATTTATTTATCTGCTTGCTACTTACTATGCAAGCGCTAATCTGAGCAAAGTTATTGTTGGCCCTTTTGCGTCGTGTAATGTCTCTTTGACGTCGCTAGATGGCAACATTGCCCTTAATACGTGTGTGTTTCACAGGTCTTGACCTGAAATGAAATGGGACTGGGAACTGCCAAAGATATGTTGCCTAAAGGACTTGCAGATTTAAAGCACTCTTTTCTCATTATTATAATATATTTCATTTGTAGTCAATAATTGCAGCTTTAAGGTCGACGCATTAAAGGAGTTTAGAAGCAAAACTTGTTTTTTTTTCCCCCCTTCTTTCATATTTTATGCTGATATCAAAATTGATCGAGTCTGCTGGTAACTTAACATATTTAAAAGATAAAACCTATATTTGCCTTCTAGGCAGCATATTGTTAGACATACGGTCCGTTCTCATAAGCATATGCCCAATTTTACAACTAGTGGTTTTTACGAGTCTTCGATTCAATCAGGCCATTATTATCACCACCCCAACCTTTTGATTTACGAGAACATCTGGTTGTACAAGAAGCGGACGGCGGCGCCTACAACTCCTTTCTCATCAGTTACTTCAAACCGTCTAATGGAGTTATCACGCGGGGAATTTTAATAGCCTTCCCATATGTGGACACTTGAACATGAGCCCTTGTTCAAGTGTCACACATACAGACGCACCTTTGCATCGTTTAAATGGCGTGCGCATTCCTGTTTGCGCGTAATGATCTGAGATATTTTGCAAACCTTATGTCTGGGTGCCAAGGAATTAGTAAATCGCGGTATTAACATGGCTAGGCGATCGGGTCCAGACTGACATGCCTGTTTTTGGATAGTGAGACAGTGATATTTGGGCTAACCGTGTGATGGGTGATTGGGGATATAAATATATGCCACCCCGAAGGCCTCCGGTGTTCGCGCTGGCCCGCATGCCGACCAAGGCAGACAGATCACTGCGAGGAAGGCGGCCACAGTCAAACAAATGTGCTGAAGGATAGATCTGAACGTGTGTGCGTGTGCAAAAAAACTGAGGCAGTGTGAGTGTGAGAGACATTTTATCTCACGTTGCTTTCATTTATCACTATTTATTGTATCGTGTCCTCACGTGGTAGGGTGCTCACATTTCTCCTCCCACAGCAGGAGACATAAATAAACAGCAATAGACAATGATGAGATGATTGCTGGGGTTTGGTGTCTAACCTTGACCGTTTATGGCACTTTTCAGCGGTTTTGCTGGTCGCTTACTATGAGGATATGTCACTCAAAAAAAAAAAAAGAAAAAAAGTACTGGTTAAAAACAAATCAAAACTTGTTTGAGTTTATTAAAGTCAAAAAATATAATCCTGCAAGTCTAAATAGTGTGCGTTTTGTTCTAATTGTATGTGACCTTTTTTTTTTCTGAGCCTGTGATCCCAACGTCAGCGTGTCAAACTCTTTCATTTGAGCCATTTTTGATAAAATCTTAATTTTCAGAGAAAAAATTACTCTTTCATCCTTTTCATTTCATTATAATTAACCAAACAGTACTTACTGAGCAGATGCCCCCACCGGACAATTCAATTTGACAATTTGGAAAGAACTCTAATGATCGGAGGAAAACCAGGATTGGTGAGCAACGCTGGGGGAGAGCAGCAGCATCCTCATTTTCTACTTGCTGGATTCGGCCGTCCAGTTTTCATGCATGTGAGCTCAGTGTGCAGTTTCATGCCTCTGCGAGCACCCATGCAAATTATTATTATTTTTTTGTCACACTCGTTTTTTTTTTCCTCCTTCCTTTTTTCTTGTTTGTTTTGTTGTTGTTATTGTTTATGAGCAGTCATTCTCGAGTGACTGCAAATTTCTTTTGGGCAGCGGGACACAGCACAGTTTAGCTGTAATCCTCATATTTATGTTGGATTCAGCATTTAGTCCCGCAAGATTTATGTAATGCATCTAATCAAAGCTAATTTCAAACCACCGGGCTGTAGCACAAAACTGCGCGCAGCGGCTGCCAGGCTTTTTTTGGTGAGCTGAAACTTTGTTAAGCCCATAATCTGCCAGAGTTGATACTCTGAATGAACACTTGGACTGCTCGGTGCAGTTGATTCCGCTCTCGTGCGAAAACAACACGGAAATTTCAATTTAAAATGTTTGAATAAAGTCGTTTGTAATTTTTCAAAGCACACGCTTGCATAATGTGGACAATTAAAATATTGGTTTTGGTTGTCGATGTTGAATTAATCTGAGACATATACGCGTAAATCTGCGCGCAGATGGTAAGTGTTTCTCAGATTGTTTCACTCTAGTGCATGTTTGGTCGCTTAATAACGAGACAACAACAAAAAAAAAACGTTTGTATATGATGCTCATTAGAACATTTAATCAGAATCTGTTTCGGCTTTTGCAGATTGATGCGGGGATGTTTCTCATGCCTTACAGTTTTTCTCTCTCTCTCACACTCTGTTCTTTGCGCTCAGACTCAAAACTATATGGATTAAACTAATGTCCTCCCTCGAGTTGGTGTTTGATTGTCATGAACATATTAACTGTCAGCTCTAAACACGCGCACAAAAAAAAAAAAAAAAAAAAAAAACTTAACACACACATCACGCACGTACACACACAGCGCACAGCTTCTGGCTAAGTGGCTGGGGCGGGACCCTGCGTGGAGCGAGGCGGGGACAGAAGGCAGGCGGGCGGGCAGCGTGGTGGTCGGGTTGGTGGACAGATGATTGTCCGCGTTATTAACTATGTTTGAGGGCGTTCCTGCTCCCAGTGTAGACCACGCCTCCTTCACCTACTAGTTCTCTCTTGTTTGGCATCCCAGAGATGGTCCAAAGTGATTCCTCAGGGAAGAAAAGAGCGCAAATCACCCGAGCAGGAGCTGAGGAGGAGTTGAGCCGTTGTTACCCAGGACTGCCTCTTAATTGCGCGTAATCTTCCGTTTCATTCATCTGAACAAGAGGGGAAGACTTTGTAAATAAAGAAACGGAGCTACGGAAGGTGAAACGTGCTTCATCTCTTCGGTTTTTCGTTTTCTCTGTGGACTGTTTGTTGCAAAAAAAAAAAAAAAACTGACATTTTGCTCGTGATTTTGTCAGCTGCACCTTGATCCGGGGGACTGTCGCCAACTCAGTGCAGCCTCTCATCCTGCGCTTCCCCTTTCATCGTTCTCACGCTGTTCATCTTCACAGCTGCTGCTTCCCCCTCTTTTTCTTCTGGAGTCGCTGACATGAGGTGCAGCTAACCCTGGATGCTGACAGCTCCCCTTTTTCCTTCCACATGTCGCATCTTTTGTTTACTTTGAGAAACACGCGCAACTAAACGCCAAGTGAAACAGACCACGCCACTTTGCTCTTCTGACAGCGCGATCAAACAGACACGCGAGAGGAGGGGAGACAGGGGAAAAAAAAAAGGAGGGAGCCAAGGAGAGGAGGATAGAGAGAGAGGAGAGAGAGTGAGTGAGAGATAGAGACAGCGTGAAGGTGCGTTTTGATGTTTGGCATCCACGAGAGCATCCAGAGGAGTGGGAGTAGTATGAAAGAAGAGCCCATGGTGGCCGGGATGAACGCGGTTCGGACATGGATGCAGGGCGCCGGAGTGCTGGACGCCAACACAGCCGCCCAGAGGTGAGCCCGAGGCAGCCTTGGCGCTGCGCTGACAGCGGGGCGTGGAGACCGGGGAGAAAACCCGTTCAGATCTGCGGTGTTAAAGACGGAGCGGCTGCATCACTTGGGGCAGCATGAGTCCCCAGAGGACGCAGTTGTGGGATAATCACTGTTCCCCCAGGCATTTTAAGTTTTTAGCTCAAAGTCCGACTTGATAAAATATTTTATGTGGCTCGAAGTTTTTTGGGGGGGTTGCTTTTTCTCTTTTTTTAAAACGGATTTCAGGACGAAGGGCAGAACTGTATCTCCAAGGCGCGCAGGGTTTAAATGTTGGCTCAGAATAACTTTAGTCTGAAAAGTGAGCGCTGAGTTTCTGTTTAGACTTTTCAGCTCACTTTGTTGCTTGCTTCTCCTTTTTTTTATTATTATTATTATAATAAAGCCGAGAAGGTTCTGTGCATGTATATTTATATTTTCCAGGTTTAAAATTTTGGAGTTTTCACACAAAATAAGACAAAGTGAATT